>NC_143047.1:34507500-34647500 GCF_057628025.1 Oncorhynchus mykiss
ATGAGCATGTGATTATGGCCTGCTGCTGTGGTCCTGTTAGTACTGACACACACACCCTGGGATCTGTCAGGTCTAGAGGCTCACACACCCACACACACTCTCTTACACACACACTCACAGACATCTCCCACACCCCTTGCAGACACACACACACACACACACAACGTAAGCCTCTCCAGAGGGTGGTGAGGTCTGCACAACGCATCACCAGGGGAAAACTAGGTGCATCAAAGCAGGGACTGAGAGACTGAAAAACAGCTTCTATCTCAAGGCCATCAGACTGTTAAACAGCCATCACTAACATTGAGTGGCTGCTGCCAACATACTGACTCAACTCTAGCCACTTTAATAATGGAAAATTGATGTAAAAAATGTATCACTAGCCACTTTAAACAATGCCACTTAATATAATGTTTACATACCCTACATTACTCATCTCATATGTATATACTGTACTCTGTCATCTACTGCATCTTTATGTAATACATGTATCACTAGCCACTTTAAACAATGCCACTTAATATAATGTTTACATACCCTACATTACTCATCTCATATGTATATACTGTACTCTATACCATCTACTGTATCTTGCCATCTTTATGTAATACATGTATCACTAGCCACTTTAAACAATGCCACTCTTATATGTTTACATAGCCTACATTACTCATCTCATATGTATATACTGTACTCGATACCATCTACTGCAACTTGCCTATGCCGTTCTGTACCATCACTCATTCATATATCTTTATGTACCTATTCTTTATCCCTTTACACTTGTGTGTATAAGGTAGTAGTTAGTTGAATTGTTAGTTAGATTACTCGTTGGTTATTACTGCATTGTCGGAACTAGAAGCACAAGCATTTCGCTACACTCGCATTAACATCTGCTAACCATGTGTATGTGACAAATAAAATTTGATATGATTTGACATGCACACACACACACACACGCAGAGATACACATTAACACATATACACATACACACACACACACACACACACACACACACACACACACAGATACACATACACACACACACAGCTTCCCCACCACCTCATTCACCCTCATTAGTTCCCGACGTCTTTGGAAGTAAAGCACTTTACATCAGTCATTCACCCCCGTACATAGAAGAGTCTGTTTTCTCCATTTTCATTTACATTCTGACATCATCATGATCTTTCTTAATGACACAGTCTAAACATGACAGACATGCGCACACACACACACACACAGACACACACACAGACACACACACAGACACACACACACACACACACACACACACACAACACACCGGTCCAAACATGACACACTACGGCTGTGAGGGAATAGCAGGTCCCATAAAACGGAATCCCAAGCGCTAGAAGAATGTTTAGACAGCGGGACCAGGGTGTGTGTGTTGACTTTCTCATCTGGCTTTGAGGGACGATTGGACAAATGTAACTACTTTCACAAACCCACTGGAATGACATTACCTTTATAAGCAGCAGAAAAATACAAGACATGAATATTGTCACGATCTGATTTCTGTCACTTCAAACATTTATTTTGTTTATGAAGAAATGTTATTTTTTTAATTCTTCATTCTCTCTCTCTTTCTTTCTCTTTCTGTCTCTCCTTCTCTTTTCCCACCTCTCTACCTCCCTCCCCGCTGAGTATAGATACAACACACTACAAATGTAAAAGATTGTTCTTTCACTGAAATATACTATCTATCCAAAATGTATGTCAGAGTACAGCTTAGGACTTCAGTCGGTCCGTGTTAGGTTGGCTGAGCCAGAAAGTGTCTGTCATTCAGTGTTAGTCTGCATTCCAAATGGCATGATTTTCCTACAAGTCTTAGAAAACATAGTTCCAAAAGTGTTTTTTCCGGAGGGATAGGGTTCTACCAAGAACTGGTTTGATCAAAATAACCCCTTTTGGAAGACACGGGTTCTTTGTAAGGCAAAGGGTTCTTTGATGATTATTTGGGAGGCAAGAAGTGTTCTACATAGAACCATATATACTAATTCCCAGCATGCTCTATTGCAGCGAGATTTTCGGAATTGTTTGTTTTACTGTAATATCTATGTTTTTGCATGTGCATTGCTTGGTTGATACATTTTATGCTACACAGAAATAAATAACATACAGTTTTCTAAACGAATCCAATATGTTTGTAATGTGATTTATTGCACCCGTTACTGAGATGGTTGTTCCTGTTTAGATGATTGAGTTAGTCTCAGTATTCAATCTTCCCAACCCTGGCATTCATTCTGAATGCAGGTTGCAGGATCTCCTAACTCTGGCTGGATTCTAATATAATGCCAGTTTAATGTGACTTGCAGGCCTGTAAACCAGGATGTTCCTAACACCGCTGTGTTAGGGTATAACTAGGCCCTCACATAAAGGCCTTATGATACATGCAATGTATTGTCAAAACTAATTACATGTTAAAGTCTAATAAGGTTAGTGCAACTGTTCATGGAGGGTTATAGGAAGAACCCCCCCAAAGATAAAAAGGTTCTCGGTAGAGAACTTCTACACCTGCATTGCTTGCTGTTTTGGGTTTTAGGCTGGGTTTCTGTACAGCACTTTCAGATATCAGCTGATGTAAGAAGGGCTATATAAATACATTTGGTTTGATTTGATTTAGAACCCTTCACAGATGGTTCTAGGAAGAACCTTTAGATTATAAGATGGTTATTGGTAGAACCCTTCATAGAGGGTTCTAGTTAGAACCATACGGTGCCTTTGGAAAGTATTCAGACCCCTTTCATTTTTCTGCATTTTGTTACGTTACAGCCTCATTCAAAAATGGATTACATAAAAAAAATCCTCAGCAATCTACACACAATACCCCATAACCACAAAGTGAAAACAGGTATTTAGAAATGTTTGTACATGTATTACAAATGTTAAAAAACAGAAATATCTTATTTACATAATTATTCAGACCCTTTGCTATAAGACTCAAAATGTTTCTCAGCTGCATCCTGTTTTCATTGATCATCCTTGAGATGTTTCTACAACTTGATTGGAGTCCACCTGTGGTAAATTAAATGAATTGGACATGATTTGGAAAGGCACACAGCTGTCTATATAAGGTCCCACAGTTGACAGTGCATGTCAGTGCAAAAAGCAAGCTATGCGGTGGAAGGAAGTGTCCGTAGAGCTCTGAGACAGGATTGTGTCGAGGCACAGATCTGGGGAAGGTTAACAAAACATTTCTGCAGCATTGAAGGTCCCCAAGAACACAGTGACCCCCCCCCCCATTCTTAAATGGATGAAGTTTGGAACCACCAAGACTCTTCCTAGAGCTGGCCACCCGGCCAAACTGAGCAATCGAGGGAGAAGGGCCTTGGTCAGGGAGCTGACCAAGAACCCGATGGTCACACTGACAGAGCTCTAGAGTTACTCTGTGAAGATGGGAGAACCTTCCAGAAGGACAAACATCTCTGCAGTACTCCACCAATCAGGCCTTTATGGTAGAGTGGCCAGACGGAAGCCACTCCTCAGTAAAAGGCACATGACAACCCACTTGGAGTTTGCCTAAAGGCAACTAAAAACTCTCAGACCATGAGAAACAAGATTCTCTGGTCTGATGAAACCAAGATTCTCTTTGGCCTGAATGCCAAGCGTCATGTATGGAGGAAGCATGGTGGTGTCAGCATCATGCTGTGTGGGTGTTTTTCAGCGGCAGGGACTGGGAGACTAGTCAGGCTTGAGGCAAAGATTAACAGAGCCAAGTACAGAGAGATCCTTGATGAACACCTGCTCCAGAGCGCTCAGGACCTCAGAATAAGGTGAACGTTCGCCTTCCAACAGGACAACGACCCTCAGCACACAGCCAAGACAACGCAGGAGTTGCTTCGGGACATGTCTCAGGAATGTCCTTGAGTGGCCCAGCCAGAGCCCAAACCCAATCGAAGATCTCTGGAGAGACCTGAAAATAGTTGTGCAGCAACGCCCCCCCTGTTTTTGCTTGGTCATTATAGGGTATTATGTGTAGATTGATGAGGGAAGATAACGATTTAATACATTTTAGAATATGTCTGTAACCTAACAAAATGTGGAATAAGTCAAGGGGTCCGAATACTTTCCAAAGGCACTGTATACAGGAGGTTCTTTGAAGGTTCTTTTGGAAAAAAAACATACAAATGTCAGTTTTTTTATTTGTTGTATGAAACGACTTAATTCTTATGAAAAAAGTAGAGATGCATTTTACTTTTGACAGTCAAAAACTGACATATACAATTTCATCCGTGTTCATCTCAGTGTTACCTAACTCCATTCGCTGAGTCTTCCTCTCTGTGTGTACTCTCCAGGTTAATCCCAGGGTCGTGGTCTCCCTGCAGCGTCACCTGTGGGATCGGCAAACAGACACGGGAGCTGAAGTGTCGTGTCCTCCTCTCCTTCACCCAGACGGAGGTGGACCTGCCCGAGGAGGAGTGCGGTGAAGAGCGGCCCCAGCTGGAGAGGCCCTGCGATGGGGGAGCCTGTACTCTAGGCCCAGGCTTCTCTCCTGACCTCCAGGATCCTCAAGGCCCTCACACCCAGGGTGAGGAGCCCCACCACTGGGACTACAGGGGCTTTAGTGGCTGCTCGGCCTCCTGTGCTACAGGTGAGCTGCACCGGTGCTTCAACGAAATCTAAACGTTGTACCTAACATTGTAACATTGTTATCCCAACCATCATACCAAACATATTTTCCCAAACATTATCTGAAATAATACTGCCACATTATCCCAAAAGGTCATACAAAACATATTCCCAAACATTTAAACAAACATTATCCTAAACATTACCCTGGGTATAATCCTAAATTCCAAACACTACTAAAAAGGGTTCTACTCTAGCATTATCCCAAACATGCAACATCCTTGTCTACATGATAAATCTGGTAATTACTCAAATAACTCCTTCACTATTACCCTGTGAGATGGCTTTCTTATTAAAGTTTCATATTTATTTTATACAGGCTGGGATTCTCATAGTCATAAACAGGAGGTCAGGAGTGTCGAACTCATTTCCCCCCGGGGGCCACATTTGTTCTTTAATGCAGTTCAGAAGGCCACAGTGAAAATTGCTTATATTTCCTTGCCATACAATTTTGCAAAACATAGTCCTCTATCCATCAGGGAATTTTCAGCGCTCCCTGACTGTCTAGTGATTATTAGTGAGCCAAACAGTCAAGAAACTGTATGAATATAGGTCCATTATCATGTGTGACCTCTTTGTTTCTCTAACCCTACTATCTCACTCTCAGCTCTCCATCTCTCAGCTTTCCCTCTCTCAGCTCTTCCTCTCTCAACTCTCCCTCTCTCAGCTCTCCCTCTCTCAGCTCTCCCTCTCTCAGCTCGCCCTCTTTCAGCTCTCTCAGCTCTCCCTCTCTCAGCTCTCCCTCTCTCAACTCTCGCTCTCTCAGCTCTCGCTCTCTCAGCTCTCCCTCTCTGAGCTCTCCCTCTCTCAGCTCTCCCTCTCTCAGCTCGCCCTCTCTCAGCTCTCCCGCTCTCAACTCGCCCTCTCTCAGCTCCCCTCTCTGTTGTTCTCTGTTTTTGGTCACCTTTTCATTCTTCACCTAAACCACCCACCCTCTCTCTCTCTCAGCCTGCCCCCCCTCCTCCTCTCTCTCTCTAACTCTGTTCCCCCTCTCGCCCAGGGAGACAGACAGCAGTGGTCAGGTGTGTGAGCCGGGAGAGAGGAGGAGAGGAGGTTGACGATTCTCTCTGTGACCCCTCTAGCCGCCCTCCAGTCATGGGCCGCATCTGCAACCCCGAGCCGTGTCCCCCAAGGTGAGAATCTAACACACTTTAGGCAATCCTCTGCTGACTGGCTGGCTGGGTTGAAGTTCAGGCCAATCACAACTAGAGGTTGACCGATTATGATTTTTCAACACCGATACCGATTATTGGAGGGCCAAAAAAAAGCCGATACCTATTAATTGGCCGATTTTTTTTATTTATTTATTTGTAATAATGACAATTACAACAATACTGAATGAACATTTATTTTTAACTTAATATACAAATACAATACAAATAAATTTAGCCTCAAATAAATAATGAAACATGTTCAATTTGGTTTAAATAATGCAAAAACAAAGTGTTGGAGAAGTAAAAGTGCAATATGTGCCATGTAAAAAAGCTAACGTTTGAGTTCCTTGCTCAGAACAAGAGAACATATGAAAGCTGGTGGTTCCTTTTAACATGAGACCTTCAATATTCCAAGGTAAGAGGTTTTAGGTTGAAGTTAATATAGTTTTTATAGGACTATTTCTCTCTATATCATTTGTATTTCATATACCTTTGACTATTGGATGTTCTTATAGGCCCTTTAGTATTGCCAGTGTAACAGTATAGCTTCCGTCCCTCTCCTTGCCCCTACCTGGGCTCAAACCAGGAACACATCGACAACAGCCACACTCGAAGCAGCGTTACCCATCACTCCACAAATGCCGCGGCCCTTGCAGAGCAAGGGGAATAACTACTCCAAGTCTCGGAGCGAGTGACGTTTGAAACGCTATTCGCGTGCACCCCGCTAACTAGCTAGTCATTTCACATCGGTTACACCAGCCATTAGGCTGATAGGCTTGAAGTCATAAACAGCACTGTGCTTGCGAAGAGCTGCTGGCAAAACACACGAAAGTGCTGTTTGAATGAATGCTTACGAGCCTGCTGGTGCCTACCATCGCTCAGTCAGACTGCTCTATCAAATCGTAGACTTAATTATAACACAATAACACACAGAAATACGAGCCTTTGGTCATTAATATGGTCAAATCCGGAAACTATCATTTAGAAAACAAAACATTTATTATTTCAGTGAGATACGGAACCGTTCTGTATTTTATCTAATGGGTGGCATCTCTAAGTCTAAATATTCTTGTTACATTGTACAACCTTCAATGTTATGTCATAATTACCTAAAATTCTGGCAAACTAGTTCGCAATGATCCAGGCTGCCCAAACTGTTGCATATACCTTGACTCTGCGTGTAATGAACGCAAGAGAAGTGACACAATTTCACCTGGTTAATATTGCCTGCTAACCTGGATTTATTTTAGCTAAATATGCAGGTTTTAAAATATATACTTCTGTGTATTGATTTTAAGAAAGGCATTGGTGTTTATGGTTAGGTACAGTCGTGCAACGATTGTGCTTTTTTCGCAAATGTGCTTTTGTTAAATCATCCCCCAGCGTTGCATCGATTATATGCAACGCAGGACACACTAGATAAACTAGTAATATCATCAACCATGTGTAGTTAACTAGTGATTATGATTGATTGATTGATTGTTTTTTATAAGATAAGGTTAATGCTAGCTAGCAACTTACCTTGGCTTCTACTGCATTCGCGTAACAGGCAGGCTCCTCGTGGAGTGCAATGTAAGGCAGGTGGTTAGTGCGTTGGACTAGTTAACTGTAAGGTTGCAAGATTGAATCCCAGAGCTGACAAGGTAAAAATCTGTCGTTCTGCCCCTGAACAAGGCAGTTAACCCACCGTTCCTAGACTGTCATTGAAAATAACACTGTGTTCTTAACTGACTTGTCTAGTTAAATAAAGATTAAATAAAGATGTACAATTTATTTTTTTTTAAATCGGCATGGAAAAATACAGATTTCCGATTATTATGAAAACTTGAAATCGGCCCCAATTAATCGGGCCTAATTAATCGGCCATTCTAATTAAGCGGCCCTAATTAATCGGCCATTCTGATTAATCGGTCGACCTCTAATCACAACAACTCATTTACATTCTATGTTTGACTAATTATCGATACTGCCAGGAACCATCTTCTGTTGTCATGCAAAGATGCACGCTCATTAGCATACCCCTGTTTGTGCGTGTGTTTTTCAAGTTTTAAGTTTGATTAGTTGTATGAACAGGATACACAATGAAATGCTAACTTTCAGGTTGCTTCTCCACACTGCAACAACAATAACCATTAATACAATATAAGACTACTAACATTAAGTAAACGGCTCAGTGGAATAGAAATAAGCATTTTAACATAAGTATAATACAGGAAGGCACATATTCTAGTACAATATTTACACATGTATTGGGGAAGGGGGGGATTGGGGGGCAAGTGTTTAAATTGTGCAGTATTAGCATTAGTAAATATAAGTCTGTTAGCAGCAATTGTGATGTAAGTGCAAAGGTGCAGAAAGTCAGTGCAAATGGTCAGTCCAGTTCAAGTGTTCACCATACCTGTAGATAGAAACTGTCTTCCTCAGGCACCATTTCAAGTAGATGTCCTAGATGGGTGGGAACACACCCCAGTGATGTACTGGGCCATCTTCACCCCCCGCTGGAGGGCCTTGCAGTCATAGACAGAGCCATTCCCATACCAGGCTGTGAGGTAACCGGTCAGGATGCTCTCGGTGGTGCAGTGGTAGTATTTGGAGAGGATCCGGGTGGCACGCTGAATTTCTTCATCTGCCTTAAGAAGTAAAGATCCTGTTGTGCCCTCTTGACAAGAGCGGTGGTGTTGTTGGTCCATGTCAAGTCTTTGGTGAGGTGGACGTGGAGGGAGCTAAAACTGCTGACTCTCTCTACTGCAGTGCCGTTGATGTGGATCGGGGCGTGTTCCCTCATCTGCATCCTGAAGTTGACAATACACTCCTTTGTTCTGCTGATAATGAGGGAGAGCTTGTTGTCCTGCCAGTTCACTCACATCCCTATAGGCTGACTCAGGCCTACAACTGTGGTGTGGTCAGCAAACTTGATGATGGAGTGGGTGTCGCCACACAGTCATGGGTGAACAGGGAGTACAGCAGAGGAGTGAGGACACACCCCTGGGGGGCCCCTGTGTTAAGAGTCAGTGTGGAGGAGATGTTGTTGCCAATCCTCACAGCCTGTGGTCTGCTTGACATGAAGTTCAGAATCTAGTTGCAGAGGGTGGTGTTCAGACCCAGGCCTTTGAGCTTGGTGTCAAGCTTGGAGGGAACAATAGTGTTGAATGCTGAACTTGGTCAATGAACAGCATTCTCACATAGGTGTTCCTCTTGACCAGATGTGTTACGGCCGTGTGTGTGTGTGCGTGCCGGCGTGCGTGCATGCATGCATTAGTTCGTGTGTCCTTCTCTTACCCGTAAACACATTAACATACTCCTCCCACCATTCCAAATTGTCCAGTGAAGGCCAACATCCTGTGTCACCCAGGATGTTTGTTAGCGACCAATCGGATGTTTCTGTTCCTGTAACAACATCCTGTTGTAAATGTGAAGCCGAGGTAAACACAGTGGAAGCACAGCCTAACTGTTTTCTCCTCTCCGTGTCCCTCTAACTGAAACCTTTCCTTCACTGTCTTATTTAGGCATCTGGTTGTTTGTTTCCCTTCTGACAAGGCCTGCTGCACACTAAGGCTGTGTCGTAAATGGCACCCTATTCCCTATGTAGTGCACTACTTGCTGGTCAAAATAAGTGCACTCTATAGGGAACAAAATAAGTGCACTCTATAGGGAATTGGAGAGGGAATGTAGGTGTTCTGGCAGAGGTGAATGTCATTTGAGAGAGGACAGGTTCTCAGACCATCAGACAAAGACAGATACAGGCAGACACACACAGTACCCAGAGACAGATACAGGCAGACACACACAGTACCCAGAGACAGATACAGGCAGACACACACAATACCCAGAGACAGATACAGGCAGACACACACAGTTCCCAGAGACAGATACAGGCAGACACACACAGTTCCCAGAGACAGATACAGGCAGACACACACAGTACCCAGAGACAGATACAGGCAGACACACACAGTTCCCAGAGACAGATACAGGCAGACACACACAGTACCCAGAGACAGATACAGGCAGACACATAGTACCCAGAGACAGATACAGGCAGACACATACAGTACCCAGAGACAGATACAGGCAGACACATACAGTACCCAGAGACAGATACAGGCAGACACACACAGTACCCAGAGACAGATACAGACATACACATAGTACCCAGAGACAGATACAGGCAGACACATACAGTACCCAGAGACAGATACAGGCAGACACACACAGTACCCAGAGACAGATACAGGCAGACACATAGTACCCAGAGACAGATACAGGCAGACACACACAGTACCCAGAGACAGATACAGGCAGACACACACAGTACCCAGAGACAGATACAGGCAGACACATAGTACCCAGAGACAGGCCGACACACGCAGTACCCAGAGACAGACAGACCGACACACGCAGTACCCAGAGACAGACAGACCGACACACGCAGTACCCAGAGACAGACAGACCGACACACACAGTACCCAGAGACAGACAGGCCGACACACACAGTACCCAGAGACAGACAGGCCGACACACACAGTACCCAGAGACAGACAGGTCGACACACACAGTACCCAGACCCAGACAGGCCGACACACGCAGTACCCAGAGAAAGACAGGCCGACACACACAGTACCCAGAGAAAGACAGGCCGACACACGCAGTACCCAGAGAAAGACAGGCCGACACACGCAGTACCCAGAGAAAGACAGGCCGACACACGCAGTACCCAGAGAAAGACAGGCCGACACACGCAGTACCCAGAGAAAGACAGGCCGACACACGCAGTACCCAGAGATAGACAGGCCAACACACACAGTACCCAGAGAAAGACAGGCCGACACACACAATACCCAGACCCAGACAGGCCGACACACTCAGTATCCAGAGAAAGACAGGCCGACACACACAGTACCCAGAGAAAGACAGGCCGACACACACAGTACCCAGAGAAAGACAGGCCGACACACACAGTACCCAGAGAAAGACAGGCCGACACACACAGTACCCAGAGACAGACAGGCCGACACACACAGTACCTAGAGACAGACAGACCGACACACACAGTTCCCAGACCCAGACAGGCCGACACACACAGTACCCAGAGAAAGACAGGCCGACACACGCAGTACCCAGAGAAAGACAGGCCGACACACACAGTACCCAGAGACAGACAGGCCGACACACACAGTACCCAGAGAAAGACAGGCCAACACACACAGTACCCAGAGAAAGACAGGCCAACACACACAGTACCCAGAGAAAGACAGGCCAACACACACAGACCCAGATAGGCCGACACACGCAGTGCCCAGATCCAGACCTAAAGATAAGGATCAGCCAACCAAGCCCCAAATTGCCATCACAATCCATGGAACTGTGTCGTTTTTAACATACACAGAATGCAGGTGGTTCCAATATCACTGGCAAGGTCTCAGCTAGTGTTTTTTTTAAACTTGTTATGAAATCATTTAAGTGTCAGCCATGCATTCCTTCAGAGACATAGGTTTAGTCCCAAATTGTACCCTATTCCCTATATAGTGCACTACTTTTGACCAAGGCCCAACATGCACTAAATAGAGATTAGAGAGCCATTTGGGATGAAGACATACCTTTTGAGCGAAGCACAGCTTCTAAAAACAAAATAGAATTCATTCAACATTAGAATAACTTGGAAATGAGGTTCATCTTTGTAATTAAAGTTAGGATAAACATTGCAAATACATTTCTGTTTTCTATGGTGGAATCAAACTTAGAATAAACATCTAGATGATTACTGCATCGTGGAGAGGCTTGAATAATAATACAATTAGAGTTTGTGGTCTGACATAACAACTACTAATGGCTTCAGCAGTAACCTGAGTAAAGTTGTTTTTCCAACTGCAGAAACACAGTAGACTCTCTGGCCCCAGAGTTGAGCTCATGCAAGACATGTTCATTCAGACAGCCCTATGATGTCACACAGACAGCCCTATGATGCCACACAGACAGCCCTATGATGCCACCCAGACAGCCCTATGATGCCACACAGACAGCCCTATCATACAACACAGACAGTCCTATGATGCCACACAGACAGTCCTATGATGCCACCCAGACAGCCCTATGATCCCACACAGACAGCCCTATGATGCCACACAGACAGTGGGCATGGAGGTGGGCAGGGATTTGGGTGACAGCCCATACCAGCCAGGAGTAGCATTTGTATCTCAATAGTCTAAAGCGGCTCCCCTTCCTTCATCTCCTTCCCTTCAATCCCACTATTGAGATACACCCCAAGTCTGTGGCACTAGGACAGTGGGCATGGAGAGGTTGGTAAGAGTGTGGGTACCAGCCATGCCATGGACTAACAACACCACCACTCTTGTCAAGAGTGCGCAACAGTGTCTCTACTTCCTAAAGCGGGTGAAGAAATTTGCATGCCGCCCCGGGTCCTCTCCAAATACTACCACTGCACCATCGAGAGCATCCTGACTGGTTGCATCATGGCCTGGTATGGAAATTGCTCCGACCATGACTGCAAGGCCCAGTAAATCACAGGGACCGTACTCCCACGCATTCCACAAAATCTAATTGAATCAGTGCGAGGAAGGCACACAGCATCATCAAGGACTCCACAAATCCCAGCCACAAGCTGTTCTCTCCCTTCCCGTCGGGCAGACGGTATCGGATCATGAGGTCTGATAACAACAGGCTCAGAGACAGTTTCTACAAGCTATCGGACTGCTGAACACTTAAACTGGACTGACCACCTGCTCTGATTCTCTGCACCTTAACACACATGCACTCACTTATACACACACACACATGCACTCACTTATACACACACACACACATACACACACACACACACACACACACACACACACACACACACACACACACATTCATGCTACATACACATCACAACTGCTGCTACCAGACTCTTATTATACTGCATCATTTAAACACTTCCCCCCTTCCCCAAAACACATGTAAATATTGGACTATAAATGATCCCTTCCTGTATTATACTGATGTTAACATGTTTATTCTGTTCTACTGAGCTGTTTACTTTGTTAGTATTCTTATCTTTTATTATTTGGGGTTCAAGCTGTGAAGCTGGTGAAACTCTCTTGTATTTGTTCCACTTCCTTATTGTTATTATTATGTTCCTTTTTCTGCTGTTTTGGTGAAAACATTCTAATTCCTGTGAGATGAAAAAGCCCAGGATTGTGTAATTTAGCCACATGGTAAAGGCCCAAGAGCCACACCCTCTCATGCAAATCCATGCGGATTGGCCACATAGTGGCTCTATAACAAGCGATTGGAAATGCAAACTTTGAAAGGTCAGCCCCCGCATCCTGTGTGACCTAGAGTCATGAAATGTTATACATATTTCCCTCTCATCACACATAACAAACTTGCCTCAAGAACCCATCAAATTCATTATGATGGATTTTCCACAATTTTTAATTTTGTGAAAAACACTTAAAACACTTCTCCTCTGGCACTGAATGACTCGATCTTCACCAAACGTGATATCTGAAATATATAGACCAAGGTCTGTAAGCACATTATAATCCATGTTAGTACGTCAAACAACATTGCCGCAACTGACAAATAAACATTCACGTGGGCGTGGTCTGTCACATAAATGCTTATAAATCAGTCACGGATATTGGTATTGTAATGGAACTTGGTACACATGTTCCGAACACTGTGAGGACTGGAAATATGCAGGAAAATTGACATCGACCACACAATGGCGCTATAACGGGTACATTTATTTTTCTTGGTCTGTTTCTCTTGGGACACATGCTCAAGGATATGAGTCTAGCTAACCTGTAAAATATGGTCTGCAGGGTAGTGTATGGTTATATCTGTGACTAACATTGAATGGTCGTAACAAGAGAGAGAGAGAGAAACTGAGAGAGAGAGAGAGAGAGAGTGTGTGTGTGTGTGTGTGTGTGTGTGTGTGTGTGTGTGTGTGTGTTTGAGCAAAAGAGGCAGGAACCTGGTTATTGTTCAAGGAAAAGTCTCTGATTGATTCTAAATGGCTAGTCAGACTGTGCTCTCATTAAGAGAGAAGTTGATGAGAGTCAAGCACACACACACACACACACACACACATCACAGATTGTTTTTCCAATCACTAACCCAAAGGCAGCAGGACAGCTGGCTCAGAGGGCTAGTGTTCGCTGCGTTCAGGAAAAAGCTGATCTTGATTAAGATCAACTCGTTTTATTGACACTAATAAGAGCAGTGTTTTATCATAATGCATAAAAACAGAACTAAAGCAGAAATAAACGTACCATTTAGAGTAGAATAACTACTTTCATGGCAGGTTTTGTCGAGCAGTAGATCTTCTCTTGTGGTCGGCTGGATCCAGGTTTCTGTTTCATGAAGATGATGGTTATTGCAGAGTAGAAGACTGCTGTGCTTTTTATGATCTTATAAATACAGACGTCTCAAAGACTGCATCCCAACTGGCACACTGTTCCCTACATAGTGCACAACTCTTGACCAGAGCCCTATGGGCCCTAGTTAAATGTAGTGCACTATACAGGGAATAGGGTGCCATTTGGGATGCACAAAAATACTTGTGATCCCAGTCAGAACAAAGCCCTGGGAGTGTTGTCTCTGAGGTACTAAGATGGTACGGTATTCTCATCAGTTATCCGGGAGCTCTTAAAATAGACCTCTTAGATAAACACTTTCCTCTTTTGCTGTCTCACTCTTACATAAGACGGTGGATGAAGGCACCGTGATTGTGTTCCAAATGACACCCTATGGGCCCTGGTCAGGAGTAGTGCACTACATAAGGAATAGGTGCCATTGGGGACGCAGTCACCATCTCTCTCCTACAGTGTTTTGGTACCCCAGAAGTACATTCATTTCCAATGGAACGCTGTGTTTGCCTTGCAGCATTGTGTTGCAGAGGCAGTTGTTGCAGTGCGTTCTGTGTGCTGCATACCTTGGATTTATCAAACGTATTTCATCTCACTGTCTGCGTAGACAGCTTGACAGAAATGGTAGCAGAAGGTGAACGTTGAACTATTGTTGCTCACATATCGAGGTGATAATGCGTACCATTTAGCACAATAACGCTGTCGGTGTGATCGAGGCGTCAGCCATAAGACTGATAAATAGTTAGTCCAGGGAGCTATTTGGTTAACTATTTAACTATCTTCATTGACCCTTTTGACTCATCACATATCCAATCTAATTGTATTAGTCACATATGTTATTCCCAGTGTAACGAAATGCTTGTGTTCCTAGTTCCAATAGTGCAGTAATATCTAACAATACACAACTACACACACTGATCTAAAAGTTAAAGGTCCTCTCTCTCTGAGTGGAAATAATGGCATCTGCACTCGCCTCCATAAAAACAACATACCGTGTGTGTGTGTGTGTGTGTGTGCGCACGCATGTCTTCGTGTGTTTCTCAGTGTAATGAGTTATGTGTCTAACATCCTCCCTCTCTCCTAGGTGGGAGGTGACAGCGTGGACTCGTTGCTCTGCGTCGTGTGGGGTGGGCATCCAGACCAGGAGTGTGTTCTGCATGCGTGTGCTCTCCGTAGAGCAGCAGGATAGTGCGAGTGTGTCAGAGAACGAGTGCAGGGAGTTCAAGCCGTCCATCCTTCAACCCTGCAACCAGGTGGACTGCCCTCCAGCATGGGAGACTGAGCCCTGGCAGGAGGTATGGAGGAGAGGCCGTTGTGTGTGTGTGTGTTTGTGTGTCTTAGGTATACGTTTTAGGCATCAAAGTTTATTACAAATGGATGGATGGATGGGTTGGTCAAAGCATTTGCTTTGTCCACATTTCTTAGAAGCCCTTTGCTACATTCTCTCTCTCTCTCTCGCTCTCTCGCTCTCTCTCTGTCTCTCTCTCGCTCTCTCGCTCTGTCTCTCACTCTCTCTCTGTCTCTCTCTGTCTCTCTCTGTCTCTCTCTGTCTCTTTCGCTCTCTGTCTCTGTCTCTCTGTTTCTCTCTCTGTCTCACAGTGCTCCCTCTCCTGCGGCGGGGGTAGCCAGGTACGTAAGGTGTTCTGTAAACAGCTGTTGTCTACGGGGGCCTACTGGACACTGGGGGACACAGCATGTCCAGGGGCCAAACCGGCCCCTCATAGGACCTGCTCCAAGACGGACTGTCTGCCCTACATGGCCGGGGGAGAGTGGGGGAAGGTGAGTGGGGATGGGGGAGGGAGGAGAGAGACTGAATGAGGTTAGGAGCAGATTAATGGAGGGATGGGGGAGGGAGGAGAGAGACTGAATGAGGTTAGGAGCAGATTAATGGAGGGATGGGGAGGGAGGAGAGAGACTGAAGGAGATTGGGAGCAGATTAATGGAGGGATGGGGAGGGAGGAGAGAGACTGAAGGAGATTAGGAGCAGATTAATGGAGGGATGGGGAGGGAGGAGAGAGACTGAAGGAGATTAGGAGCAGATTAATGGAGGGATGGGGGGGTGGGGAGGGAGGAGAGAGACTGAAGGAGATTAGGAACAGATTAATGGAGGGATGGGGGGGTGGGGAGGGAGGAGAGAGACTGAAGGAGATTAGGAGCAGATTAATGGAGGGATGGGGGGGTGGGGAGGGAGGAGAGAGACTGAAGGAGATTAGGAGCAGATTAATGGAGGGATGGGGGGGTGGGGAGGGAGGAGAGAGACTGAAGGAGATTAGGAGCAGATTAATGGAGGGATGGGGGGGTGGGGAGGGAGGAGAGAGACTGAAGGAGATTAGGAGCAGATTAATGGAGGGATGGGGGGGTGTTGAGGGAGGATAGAGACTGAAGGAGATTAGGAACAGATTAATGGAGGGATGGGGGTGGGGAGGGAGGAGAATGTGAGTAGAGAGGTTGCAGAGGGATGAAGAGGGATGGATGGATGGAGGGAGGCAGAGTGGGGGAGGTGAGTGGAGGGAGGGAAGGAGGGGTAGTGTCAGGAACTGTAAGAGGGACAGTGAAAGGAGGAGGGCAATTCCATTTCCATTCCATGATTGCACAAAGTTGTGAACAAACAAAATGCATAATGAATGTGTGTGTTGCAGTGCTCTGTATCCTGTGGTCTGGGGATCCAACGTAGGGAGCCAGTGTGTCGGAGGCTGACCTCAGCTGGACAGCAGGTGATGCTGGCGAGGAGGCTCTGCGACGGCCTCTCCTCTCCACCCCTGGTCAGGACATGCCGAATGACCACCTGCCCTAGTGAGTACACACACACACACACACACACACACCTCAATATCCAGCCTGATAAGTGTACGATAGACCTCTTTCAGACCTCTTTCATCATGTGCACACACTCATACACACACACACTCTCATACATAACACATACACAAACACACACACACACACACTTGCACACACTCATACAAATGTATACACACTCATACATACACACTCTCATACACAACACATACACAAACACACACACACCACACATTCACCCACACACATACACACACTTCCCATGTCTGCATGTCTGGGGAAAAATGTCTTGTGTTGTTCTGTCTGATGTCAGTGCTCCGTAAAGCTCAACTCTACAGATATGTGACCAGATTAGAGATTCTGAAAGCATACAGTCTCTGCATCCCAAATGGCACCATGTTCTCTCAAAATTAGTGTATATATAGGGAATAGGGTGCCATTGGTCCTGGTCAAAAGTAGTGCACTTGGAAATAGGGTGCCATTTGGGACGTATTCACTGTGAACATGCTATGGGTGAGTAGGAGTCTTAAATATGTACACTTGAAAGTGATCCAAAGTAGTATAGAGAATAGGGTACCGTTTGTGATCCAGCCACTGTGACCATACTGTACCTAAGTACAAAGTCTTCTATATCTATATGTCTGGAAAGTGATTATCCATGAGAATAAAGACACAGGAACATGTTCTGTTCTTTATCAGGCCATCGACAGCTCCAGTTCTCACTTTGAATGTTTACATTTGAACCGACTAATCAAAAACATGTGTATATATATATATATATATATATATATATATATATATATATATATATATATATATACACATGTTTTTGATTAGTACATACATACATATATACATACAGTATATACAGTATATACAGTATATACATATATACACACACACACATCTACCTACAGTATATACATGTTATCCATGCCAACGTACAAACAGTACAGCATTACTGACCGCAATATACACACACACACACACACACACACACACACACACACACACACACACACACACACACACACACACACACACACACACACACACTACAAGCCAACTACTGTTCTGTGCAGCCAAGCGTACTTCCAGAATGAAGAGAACATCTGAAAAGCATACAGAAGTAAGGTCAATGGTTGTTCAATGAGTGTCTGTGAGTTCACACTGTAAAGGAAATAGTCCACTCTCCTACGGTGTGTGTGTGCGTGTGTCCCAAATGTGTCCCAAAGTGTTCACTGTGTGTCTGAAAGCTACCATCTCTCTGAACTGCCTCAACAAAGAGAGGATATACAATGCATGATTGAGTGCCTCGCAAATGTCACAGCTACTCCTTAAAGGAAGTGTGTGTGTGTGTGTGTGTGTGTGTGTGTGTGTGTGTGTGTGTGTGTGTGTGTGTGTGTGTGTGTGTGTGTGTGTGTGTGTGTGTGTGTGTGTGTGTGTGTGTGTGTGAGAGAGTGAGAGTGAGAGTGTGAGTGAGGGAGAGAGAGAAACTGTCCTACCCAGCTGCTGCTTATGAGGACCAGGGTCATGGTGGGTGCGTGTGTGATGTGAGCGCATGCCCGTGCCTCTGTGCATGAACTTTCAACATGTCAGAATACTACATCTATAGATTCACAATAGGGTAGTGTGTATACTACATCTATAGATTCACAATAGGGTAGTGTGTATTCTACATCTATAGATTCACAATAGGGTAGTGTGTATACTGTGTTTTGTGTTTGGAGATATTAGATGGAATGACTTCACATTAACCAAAGGATTGACTCTCCCCTGCTCTCATCCTAGCCTCAGGTTGTGTCCCAAACAGCACCTTATTCCAAAAACAGTGGATTACTTTTCATCAGGTCCCATAGGGCTCTGGTTAGTACTGCACTATATAGGGATTAGGGTGCCATTTGGATGTAGCCTCAGAGTCTCAAGCACAAGGTCATGTTGCCTCATGCTTCTAGCCCAGACCTTATCTCATTCCCTGTTATCAAAGCTAATGATATCAAATCCACAGGATTAACTTGACCCAGATATACAGGGAGAGTGCTTCCCAAATGGCAAGCTTTTGCCATATAGTACACTACCTTGGAGCAGAGTCCACATTGCCTCAGTCTAAGTATGACCATACAGGCTCTGGTCACTACATAGGGAATAGGGTGCCATTTGGTACGCTCACAGAGAGTGCGTTAGAGGGAGGGTCTGAATGCATTGCCTCACAGTCTAAGTATGACCATCGGTCAGTACGAGACAGAAATTACAGTGATTGAAATGTACTGATCTTTCGTGAGAGCTTGGTTTTAGGTCCAGCTGATTCCAGACAGAACAGGGTGGAAGATCTTGTTCTCTACTAATCGACTCTTTTCTCATTTTAAGATCACTTCATTAGATCACAAGGTCCAACTGAAATGTGACTTCTGCTTTTAACCCCTCCAAGGACATAAATACACCCAGGTTTTGGAGAGCTGTGGGGAGCTGCCACACTGGGCGCCCTGAGGAGCTGTTGTTATGGGCGGTTAAGTGCCTTGCTCAAGGGCACAACAGCAGGCAATGGCATCTGGGATTTCACACCGGCAACCCTCTAGTTTCCAGCTCACTTCCCGATAGATTTTTCCTGTCAGACCCAGGATTTGAACTGGCAACCATCCGGTTGCTGAGTTTCCTCTTTAACCGCTAGGCTAACTGCCGCCCAAATTATGCTAATGCGAATGTAGAATCATTATTCCAAATCAAATCATTATCATAATGTCAGATATAATGTAGGTTTTATTTATAATATTTTGTGTTAGTTATAAAGTTGTTTTATCCTTCTAAACCTTCATGCTATAGCCTATATTTGTCATGTGAGTAAATGACAATGGTTTAATTCACTGTAAGAGGTTGACCACCGTTATGTTCTCTCTGTCTCTCTCTCTCACTCTCTCTCTCTCTCTGTCTCTCTCGCTTTCTCTCTCTCACTCTCTCTCTCTCACTCTCTCTCTCTCTCTCCCTCTGTCTCTCTCTCTTTCTCTCTCTCTCTTTCTCTCTCTGTCTCTCTCTCTTTCTATCTCTCTGTCTCTCTCTCTCTCTCACTCTCTCTCTCTCTGTCTCTCTGTCTCTCTGTCTCTGTCTCTCTGTCTCCCTCTCTCTCTCCCTCCCTTTCTCTTTCCCTCCATCCATCATTCCATTCAGAGCATAAGATAGAGATGAACCCCAGACAGCTTGTGAAGGAAGCATCCAGAATCAACCAGCAGCCCACAAAGGAGACAGGGAAGGAAGCATCAAAGGAAACAATCAAGGATCCAGTAAAGCGTTGTCCGTTGATTCTAGGCTTGAGTCGTATCTACATCCAGACCCGGCAGGAGAAACGCCTCCACCTGACCATCGGTGGGCGTGCTTACCTCCTACCAAAAACCTCCCTGATCATCAAATGCCCTGTCCGGCGCTTCCAGGTTGGATCCTTTCCTCATGGTCTTTATTGTTGTAATGGATGAGAACATATGCCATGGCTGGGGTTTCCAACTATGACTGGACATGTTTATCATTTAAAATCACTTACATTTAATTTTGTAGATTCATTCTGGCAATAGACAAATCTCCCTGAACAGCTGTTCTGCTCAGCTTGTCAGGAGGTAAAGGCCATTCCAGGACTCCAGTCTAAATTGAGAGGTTGGCCTCCTTAGCTCTTATTTTTGCCTTGTGTTTTGCCTTGTGTTTTGTCTTGTGTTTTGTCTTGTGTTTTGCCTTGTGTTTTGCCTTGTGTTTTGTCTTGTGTTTTGCCTTGTGTTTTGCCTTGTGTTTTGCCTTGTGTTTTGTCTTGTGTTTTGCCTTGTGTTTTGCCTTGTGTTTTGCCTTGTGTTTTGCCTTGTGTTTTGTCTTGTGTTTTGTCTTGTGTTTTGTCTTGTGTTTTGTCTTGTGTTTTGCCTTGTGTTTTGTCTTGTGTTTTGTCTTGTGTTTTGCCTTGTGTTTTGTCTTGTGTTTTGTCTTGTGTTTTGCCTTGTGTTTTGTCTTGTGTTTTGTCTTGTGTTTTGTCTTGTCTTGTATGTTGCGTCTAGAAAGCCTACATCCGTTGGGAGAAGGACGGCCGCCCCCTGTCCAGCTGCAAGCGTCTGGGCGTCACCAAATCTGGTTCTCTAAAGATCCACAGCCTCGGAGTCGTGGACAGTGGGGTGTACGTGTGTATCGCCGGGCCCGCCTCAGACACATTCACCCTTAAACTGATTGGCAGCGACAGCAGACTGATCGACCGACCGGTTGAAAACGAATCGGACCCCGAACCTGGCCTAGACCTGACCAGGATTCAACCACGATTCAACCCTCAGGACTGGGACCCCCAGGGTCTTCCTCACTGTCTCCCGTTTACCCCCAGCCTCAAAGGTCCCAGTCTGTCTCTGCTGCCCGGTGGTGTGGAGGCCTCGGTGCTGCAGGTGCAGGCGGGGGCCTTGGTGCTGCAGCCCTGGAGCCTGGAGGAGAGGGTGAGGAACGTGAGTCTCCAGGCGGAGATGGGAGAGATCAGCCAGGAACAGGCTTCTCAGATCATCTACACCCTCATCACAGAGATGTCTGGAGGCCAACAGGCCTCCACAGAGCAGTGGAAAGGGACCAAGGAGGAGACGGGGAACCCAAAAGGTAACCTTTTGTTACGATAGAAAATAATCCAATACAATAGAATACAACTTTTTCCCTCCAAGGATGTCACCGTACCAGAATGAAAAACACCACATGTACATCATACACATTAGAAACAGTTACCCAGGCACACCATGCTGTACATATAGGACAGAAACACTCACATTCATTCATAATGAATCTGCAAGTGCCTGATAATTTTTTTTGCATAATATTAATATACAGTATTACATAACTTTTTTGTATAATAGTTATGTAATGTATGCCGTTACCATGTCGTTTCTAAGCAAACACCAGGTCGTTAGCGGGCTGTAGAATAAAGTTTAGGGCTAGTTTGCACTCAGAGGGCTCTATTTTCAGGCCGGCATTAAGGCAGCACTAGTGTCAAACGCATGTTAGTTTGCAATTTTATAATGGAAATTCTGGCACACTGGTATTTTCCAGCCCTAACTCCATGTCTGGCAATTGACCTTTCTTATATCAGCTCACTTGTGCTCAGATGGAGGGGTGGAAATATTTGAGGCGTGTCCTTAAAAACATGATCCAAAGTGCTAATTTCAGGCAGTGCTGGTAGGGATATTTAAGACCGACCTAAAGCTGGTTTCAGCAGTAACGCAGATGGTTATGACATGAATATTGACAGCAGAAACACAGCCTATCCAGCCGTGACGCACACTGTCCATATGAACATGGAACAAGAGGAGCCTGATGTGCTTTTGGAGTCTGAATACTTCCTATTTAGAAACACAAAAAACGTGCTTTTCCCCATTTTCTTTCATTTGCTTTAAAACCAGGCACAGCCTCCTCTCAATGAAGGCTTTTTTTCTGCCCAAATCAATCGCAAAGTAGTCAAGACTGTCGATAAAGGGTTTGGCTCCCGAGACCACTTGGAAATAAAACTTAATCACCAAAGCTTTATTAAAATATCAAGTTTGAGAGGAGTAAAACAGTGAGCTGACATTCCTTTTTTATCCCTGCATTGTAGGCAGGCCCACATTATTCTAGCATGCAGGTCACATTTTGAACGTACGTAAAAACCCCTCCATGATGTAGAACCCAAGACCTCCCTTAGGCCTACTATAATGAAGGCTGGTTCAATAGAAATGACCCACTATAATGAAGGCTGGTTCAATAGAAATGACCCACTATAATGAAGGCTGGTTCAACAGAAATGACCCACTATAATGAAGGCTGGTTCAACAGAAATGACCCACTATAATGAAGGCTGGTTCAATAGAAATGACCCACTATAATGAAGGCTGGTTCAATAGAAATTACCCACTATAATGAAGGCTGGTTCAACAGAAATGACCTACTGTAATGAAGGCTGGTTCAACAGAAATGACCTACTATAATGAAGGCTGGTTCAACAGAAATGACCTACTATAATGAAGGCTGGTTCAACAGAAATGACCTACTATAATGAAGGCTGGTTCAACAGAAATGACCTACTATAATGAAGACTGGTTCAACAGAAATGACCTACTATAATGAAGGCATTTTACCGGAGAATTTTAGAAGTTGAACACTCTCTTTGGTCTAACGTTATATGCTAATTTGACTTTGGTGCAGGGCACATTACTGTCTCTGGTCACATACTATATCAAATCAAATCTATGTTTATTTGTCACATGCACAGAATACAGAAGGTGTGGTGAAATGGTTACTTGGATAGTGGAGTCTTTTGTTTAGACATGTAGCTAGCTAGCTTAACAATGAACCGTAATCCCAACTCATAACATTATTACCCTTCATGAATCTGCAGGTAGTTTACCAACCAGGTTCAACGTTAGTTAGCTAGCTTTAACTTGAAATGAAAAATACTTTCTGATCAAATTAGAAACATATAATATCTGAAAATGTATACTATACTATCTTACATACATGGATGGACGCTTCTTATCATGTTTCAGATAAGACCCAGATGCAGACTGTGTCAAAGTAACAATGTTCATTGCAACAACAGGGGAAAAGGTACAGCACAGCAGGCAGGTTCAGGGTCAGGTCATTCAGAGGTCAGTAATCCAGAGTAGTGGGGAAAAGGTATGGCACAGCAGGCAGGTTCAGGGTCAGGTCAGGTAGAGGTCGGTAATCCAGAGTAGTGGGGAAAAGGTACAGCACAGCAGGCAGGTTCAGGGTCAGGTCAGGTAGAGGTCAGTAATCCAGAGTAGTGGGGAAAAGGTACAGCACAGCAGGCAGGTTCAGGGTCAGGTCAGGTAGAGGTCAGTAATCCAGAGTAGTGGGGAAAAGGTACAGCACAGCAGGCAGGTTCAGGGTCAGGTCATTCAGAGGTCAGTAATCCAGAGTAGTGGGGAAAAGGTATGGCACAGCAGGCAGGTTCAGGGTCAGGTCATTCAGAGGTCAGTAATCCAGAGTAGTGGGGAAAAGGTATGGCACAGCAGGCAGGTTCAGGGTCAGGTCATTCAGAGGTCAGTAATCCAGAGTAGTGGGGAAAAGGTACAGCACAGCAGGCAGGTTCAGGGTCAGGTCAGGTAGAGGTCAGTAATCCAGAGTAGTGGGGAAAAGGTACAGCACAGCAGGCAGGTTCAGGGTCAGGTCATTCAGAGGTCAGTAATCCAGAGTAGTGGGGAAAAGGTACAGCACAGCAGGCAGGTTCAGGGTCAGGTCAGGTAGAGGTCGGATCCAGAGTAGTGGGGCAAAGGTACAGGATGGCAGGCAGGGTCAGGGCAGGGTCAAAGCCAGGAAAAACTAGAAAACCGGAACTTGGACTAGACAGGAGCAAGGAGAAAACCACTAGTAGGTTTGAACAAACAAAACGAACTGACAACAGACAAACAGAGAACACAGGTATAAATACACAGGGAATAATGGGGAAGATGGGCGACACCCGTAGGGGGGTGGAGACAAGCACAGACCGGTGAAACAGATAAGGAAGGGCCTGACACTTCTCCCTCTCTGTCACGGATGCCATGGTTGCCCTTAGTTTGAAGATGTAATCTGGAGACAGGTGTTTTATACAACAGCCTTCTTTCTGTCTGTTCTCTTTTTGACTCCCTCTGCATTTTTGCAATCAATTGAATTTTCTCCATCTCCTTAGTTATCATGCTCTAATTCCACCTGATTCTACTGATTTCAAGACTTGCTCCTCCAGAAAGTGAAGGGCAACACTTTTGCAGTTCTACTACGTGATATCTTTCATAAAAGCCATTTTAGAAAGGATTACCTACACATGCTGACCAGCTTATGTTATAGACAAAAGTGTGCTACATGGCAGACCAATCCGAACTCATCTCTCGGCATGTCCAGCCCATCCATTATCTCAGCCAATCATGGCTATGAAGGTTCCTGGCTCATGAAGGTTCCTGGCTTTTTCCGTGGCTAAACCAACTAGGCCCGTAATTTAACAATTGTATTCGTATTTACAGATGGCATGCAAGTGTGTTATTAAGACACATGAAAGTTTACATGTTCCAGAAGGCATTTCTGCCCAAAACGTTTACGTTCAAATGCCTCTCCTGTAAAGTAGTGATGTGTGATATATGCCTAGTTTTCTGAAATTAGTCACATATTTTGCCATGGAGCACATTCTGATTGGCCAGTGAGGGGCCAAGTCTCGAGACACCCACAACTTGTTTATTCATCGAGCCCCAGCCCCTTTCGCGCCAATGCCAATAAGTGTACCGAGAATTGTGATAGTGAAAATAGCAAAACTATTTCTGACACACCCCTCAACCTATAGCACTACCGCCTGCGTTTAGATTTACCATTCTGTTAGGTTTGTTAAAATAGAGCCTGAAACAGGATTGTGTATTCAGATGAAACATTTGCTGGCACTATATGGTGTTAGAGTTACATTTAAACGTGGGTATTCATAGGACAGATACTTTCATAGCTAAATAAAAAATACAAGTTATTTCTTTATGTTCAGTTTATATACAGGAATGAAACCCACAACTCATTATGACATTACTAGTGCATCAAATGTGTTTTATCAAGGTTGGGGGTCAATTCCTTTTCAATTCAGTCAATTCCTTTTCAATTCAGGAAGAAAAACATACAATTCTAATTCCAAATGTTTCTCATAGAGCATCGAGATGTGGAATTTCAGTTTATTTCCTGAAACTAATTAATGGAAATGGAACTGACCCCTACTGTAGTTATTATTTAATCTGCAACATACAATGTGATACGATCTCAAATCTCAATAGACCGGGCACCAAACTCGTCAGAGTGGTCGGCTAGTAGCTTCAAGAGACCAGTGATCATCCGACAGAGGCAGAACCCCCCGATGACCTTCCAGAGGAGTCTGAACATCAGTGTTGGCCAGACAGCCTTCCTGACCAACGCCACGCGGCAGCTGTACCTGCTCTGCCCCTCAGAAGGCATCCCGCAGCCCCAAATCACCTGGACCAAGGACGGAGTAGAGCTACAACTAACTGACAGGTAACACATACAGTAACAGTACACAAATGCACACATGCATACTGTCACACACACACACACACACACACACACACACACACACACACACACACATAAATAAGACATGCCCATTAGCTTTATGTTATCCTCTATTCTCACTCCTCTTTCCATAATATAGTGCAGCAGCCCTCTATGTGGGGTATAGCTCAGGCCTGCTGGACTTGGCTTTGCCCTGGAGAGAATACTGATTGTAGCTATGCAGGATCCCTGTGAGAAGCTATGGAAACTGTTACTCATATATCAGAGAAAGGAGAAAGGACTCGGAGCCCGTTGTGAATGTTCTGTGTTCCGAGTCCGCCTCAGATCATGGTGTGAAATTTACAATTTCACCTTCCGGACCCTGTTGCTAAGTCTCACTCCTCGTCCTCAAGTCTTCCTCCTCCCCCTCTTCAAATCTTCCTATCTACTCATGTCTTCTTCCTCCTTTACCCCATTCTCATCCTCCTCTTCCTCACATCTTGTATAGCACCCTCCCTCCTACTCTTCCTCACATCTTGTGTAACCCCCTCCTCCTCTTCCTCACGTATTGTATATCCCCCCCTCCTCCTCCTCCTCCTCCTCTCCTCATGGATCTCCCATGGAGCTGGAGCAGCACTCACTGTTTTACAGGGTCAGCTCAGAACTTGGCTGGAGAAGGGAGAGAGTGTAGAGAAAGGGGATAGAGAGGTGAGAGTGAGAGAGGAAAGGGAAGGGAAGAAAATGGCTAGAGAGGGAAGAGAGGTGAAAATAGAAGAGAAGGGAAGGAGAGAGGGGAAAGAAAGAGAAGAGAGAAGGGGAGGACAGAGGAGAGAGCGGGGAAGGAGAGAGAGGGGAAAGAAAGAGGAGAGAGAGGGGAAAGAAAGAGGAGAGAGAGGGGAAGGAAAGAGGAGAGAGGGGAAGGAAAGAGGAGAGAGAAGGGAAGGACAGAGGAGAGAGAAGGGAAGGACAGAGGAGAGAGAGGGGAAGGACAGAGGAGAGAGAGGGGAAGGACAGAGGAGAGAGAGGGGAAGGAAAGAGGAGAGAGAGGGGAAGGAAAGAGGAGAGAGAGGGGAAGGAGAGAGAGGGGAAGGTAAGAGGAGAGAGAAGGGAAGGACAGAGGAGAGAGAAGGGAAGGACAGAGGAGAGAGAAGGGAAGGACAGAGGAGAGAGAAGGGAAGGACAGAGGAGAGAGAGGGGAAGGAAAGAGGAGAGAGGGGAAGGAAAGAGGAGAGAGAGGGGAAGGAGGGGAAGGAGAGAGAGGGGAGGAAAGGCAGCATAAAATTGGGCGAAAAAGGCGAAAAATAAAAAAAGTGAAATGGGAAAGGGGAAAGGGGAGGGAAAAATGGATGGTTGATTGACATTCACAGGGCCCAGGGCCGAGGCGTGAAGCTGTGTGTTCTCCCAGTTCCGTGTGAGTGTGGAGACGGTTGCCCTTCACTTGCTCTTATCAAAGTGATGTGGTCTTGGAACCAACGTGTTGTGATAGCAGGCAGCGGGACCGCCTGTTGTGTACTGTAACCCGTTTGACCTCTCTAAAGACTTGGATAGATTTAAAGTGGAAATTCAGTAACTCTTACAAGACAATGGAAATTGCTATAATTAAAACCAATGTGTTTCGGCCTTTAGCCTTCATCAGGATTTTTCAACAGATTTGCCAGGCCTCATGTTCATTCAATGAGGGGAAAGACGTTTGTTTTAGGTTGCTTACCGGCTTTTTAAACCTGTAGTAGAGAAATAAAAATAACATGTTTTATGTTTGATGTGTATGTATGCCAGTGTGGAGCCAAAGGCACATTTCCACATTTGGACTTGCTTGCTTTTGGTGGTGCAATGCCCTGAATGCCATGGCAGTCTTTCCTTCATAGAAGCTGCTAAGCCCGACCTGACACCAGTGTCTCGCCAGATGTTATCCATAATGTCTCCTTTGGCCTTCTGGGAGGTCTTGGTCCATTACATGAGGGGGCCCACAGTATAAATGTACTGGCATCCAGCTCAGGATGTCCAGCAAATCTCAGCCTTCTGACCTTTATCTGGAAAATCTGGACAATTAAGTTGTTTGTGGTCCAAATGTCATCATGTGATCCTGATTGGTCAGACTTGGTTGGACCATGGAAGCACAGGATGTACTGGACTGTGGAGGCGCACTGGAGGCCTGATACGTGGGACCGGTACAGGTGGCACCGGGCTGATGACATGCACCTCAGGGCGAGTGCGGAGAGGAGGCACAGGACGTACTGGACTGTGGAGGCGCACTGGAGGCCTGATGGCCGGTACAGGTGGCACCGGGCTGATGACACGCACCTCAGAGCGAGTGCGGGGAGGAAGCACAGGACATACTGGACTGTGGAGGCGCGCTTGAGGGAGCGTGAGAGGAGCAGGTACAGGACGTACCTGACTGGGAAGGCGCACTTGAGGGAGAGTGCAAGGAGCAGGCACAGGACGTACTGGGCTGTGAAGGTACACTGGGGACCAGGAGCGCTGAGCCGGCACAACCCGTCCTGGACAGATACCCACTTTAGCGCGACAAGTGCGAGGAGCTGACACAGGACGTACTGGGCTGTGAAGGCGCACTGGAGACCTGGTGCGTATGGCCGGCATCAATTGTACCGGAACTTTAACACACTTCTCAGGACAAGTGCGAGGAACTGGCACAGGTGGCATCGGACGGCTAACACGCTCCTGAGGGCGAATGCCGTGCATACTACGCCAAACCAACAGCTTTCTCTCTTCACTCTCCTCCAATTTGTCCAACAACTCCTCGAAGGTCTCTAACTCTCCCCTCCGTTCACTCTCCTCCAATTTGTCCAATAACTCCTCAACAGTCTCTGACACACCCCTCAACTTCGCCAACCACTCCGTGTGCCCCCCCCAAAAAAATTGGGGCTGTCTTTTGGGCTTGAGTCGTGGCCGCGAACCCTAGCCTCGTCGCTGTCCTTCCCTCGCTGCCTCCGCCTGCTTCCATGGCAGGCTTTTGTCTCCTGCCATTATCTCCTCCCAAGTCCAGGATGTCTTCTCCTCCTAGCCACGCTGCTTGGTCCGTTTGTGGTGGGATCTTCTGTCACGTTCGTCATAAGGAGTAGACCAAGATGCAGCGTGGGATGTTTCCATCCTTTATTATGGAATAGAAAACTTCAAAAGAACACAAACAACAAAGTGAACAACCAAAACGTGAAGCTATAATAATGCTCTCAGGCAACTATACATAGACAAGATCCCACAAAGCACAATGGGAAAATGCCTACCTAAATATGATCCCCAATCAGAGACAACGATAAACAGCTGCCACTGATTGGGAACCATACTAGGCCAACATAGAAATACAATTCACCTAGATAACCCACCCTTAAATCACACCCGACCTAACCAACATAGAGAATAACAGCTCTCTATGGTCAGGGCGTGACAGTTATGCATATACTGAACACGTGTTCAAGTCACTTTGGATAAAAGCGTATGCTAAACAACTGAACAGTATTATATCATCCTGTCCTATCCTGTCTACTGGCATGTCTACTGTATATATTCTAATGCATGTGTTTAGCAGGTTTTACATGATAGGTACAGTACTGGCCGTAGGACCGTTGCTAGCCACAATTCTATTTTTCCAGGGATGTGGTCTGAGAGAGTACATTTTCCATGCTCTAATGGTTTATACGTTCCCCTCTAGGTCCACTGACTCCATGTTATAAAGTAGAAAATCATTTTTCCCCATTTACTACATATAGCAGAGTAAGTCTGATACTTGGATTATCTAAATAAAAGGTCAGACAATATGTTAGGCACAGATCTAGGATCAGCGTACCCTCCCTTAAGCCTCACCTTAACCGTAATGGGGGGACAAACAAAACTGATCTTGGATCAATGTCAAGAGGGCAACTACATTCTGCTACAGAGTAGAAAGAGGTTTCACCCCCTAATGGTTATGGTTAGGCTTCAGGAAGGGTAAACTGACCCTAGATCTGTGCATAAGGGTAACTTCTAGCCTGTGAGTGGTGGCCAAGCATCAGTCTGATGAAGTGGGATCTGGGTGGGAGTAGCTCTGTGTACATTCCCACATGGTCTAAATGGGATCTAACAGAGAGCTTATAGCCCCATAAACCACTGCATGGCTTTAGCAGCCCCCAGCCTCCCTTAGCCACATACCCATATACACAAACCCTGTTTGTTTCCCCAGACCCAGATCCTGCCTCTCTCCCCCAGCCCATAACCCCAGACACAGACCCTGCCCCAGCCACAGTCCCTGTGTTCCCAATCCCAGCCCTTGCCCTCTCCCCACAGCAACACTCCATATAAACAGTCCCTGTCCACTTCCCCCAGCCCCTCTCCCCCATGCCCTTTTACACCAGTCTCAAAGGAAGTAGACTTCATGAGTCCAAAAACAGTATCTCCCTCTCTCCAGTCCCCACAAGCTGTTTTGACCCAAGCTTTCCCTGCATGGTGGTTCCTGTAATCTCTTAAATCTGTTATTGGAGTGTTTGAACCTGGGCCAATATTCATAGTGCCTCCATGCAGAAGTGCTGATCTAAGATCAGGTCTTCCCTGTCCATTAAATTATATTCCTTATGATCTAAAATGCTAAACTGAATCTCGATCAGCACTCCTACTGTGAGATGCTTTATGAATACGGCCCAGGAATCAAGTAGACATTGTGTTGCTCCTCTGTCCTGGATTGGTGGTGTTTGTTCCAGAGCCAAGGGAAGCTCAGGCAGACTTATTGGCCTTGAGGAATAGTTGAGCGGCCAGAGAGGAAGGACAGCTCAGAGCATGGGAAGAGGACCAGTCCCTTCAGAGAGGTGAAAAAGAGACTGAACTGTCCAGAGAGGAAGGACAGCTCAGAGCATGGGAAGAGGACCAGTCCCTTCAGAGAGGTGAAAAAGAGACTGGACTGTCCAGAGAGGAAGGACAGCTCAGAGCATGGGAAGAGGACCAGTCCCTTCAGAGACTGGACTGTCCAGAGAGGAAGGACAGCTCAGAGCATGGGAAGAGGACCAGTCCCTTCAGAGACTGGACTGTCCAGAGAGGAAGGACAGCTCAGAGCATGGTAAGAGGACCAGTCCCTTCAGAGACTGGACTGTCCAGAGAGGAAGGAGAGCTCAGAGCATGGGAAGAGGACCAGTCCCTTCAGAGACTGGACTGTCCAGAGAGGAAGGACAGCTCAGAGCGTGGGAAGAGGACCAGTCCCTTCAGAGACTGGACTGTCCAGAGAGGAAGGACAGCTCAGAGCATGGGAAGAGGACCAGTCCCTTCAGAGACTGGACTGTCCAGAGAGGAAGGACAGCTCAGAGCATGGGAAGAGGACCAGTCCTTTCAGAGAGGTGAAAAACAGACTGGACTGTCCAGAGAGGAAGGACAGCTCAGAGCATGGGAAGAGGACCAGTCCCTTCAGAGACTGGACTGTCCAGAGAGGAAGGACAGCTCAGAGCATGGGAAGAGGACCAGTCCCTTCAGAGAGGTGAAAAAGAGACTGGACTGTCCAGAGAGGGAGTTCGGGGTTTATGAGGCCCTCTTACCGACATTCTGTATGTGTGTGTCTGTCTGTGTGTGTGTCTGTGTGTTTGTCTGTGCCTGTGTGTGTGTCTGTCTGTCTGTGCGTGCAAGTGTGTATGCACGTTTGTCTGCCAATCAAATGAGCAGGTCTGTGCATGTATGCAAGCAAGGACACGTGTGTGTGTGTGTGTGTGTGTGTGTGTGCATTCGCTTGTGTTCGAGACTTTAAAACACATACAAAACATGCCAATCATAACAATCTAGTCTAATCAAATTAATCAGCCGATTGGCACTCTATTCCTTTTGTAGTGCACTACTTTTGACCAGGGCCCATAGGGTAATAGAGTGCCATTTGGGATGCGTGCATAAACTCAGTGAAAATATGAAAGAGAGGTTCAGCATCATTAAAGGAAATTAGATATTTAATCGGCTGATTAATTTGATTAGACTAGATCAGGACTTTACGTTTATTCTGATTTCATGCACTAATAGCATCTGCACACACACACACACACAGACAGACAGACAATGCACACACGCTATACGCACGCACACGCACCCACACAATTACATACACACACATGTAGCTGTTGTCTTAACCGGGGTTTGACCCAGCTTGAGACAGTTTGTTTGTAATAGTTTTATGTCATGTGACTGCTGAGAGATCATAGGCTGTTCAGTTCTAGACTCTGGTCATGTGACTGCTCATAGGCTGTACAGTTCTAGACTCTGGTCATGTGACTACTGAGAGATCATAGGCTGTACAATTCTAGACTCTGGTCATGTGACTGCTGAGAGATCATAGGCTGTACAGTTCTAGACTCTGGTCATGTGACTGCTAAGAGATCATAGGCTATACAATTCTAGACTCTGGTCATGTGATTGCTGAGAGATCATAGGCTATACAGTTCTAGACTCTGGTCATGTGACTGCTGAGAGATCATAGGCTGTACAGTTCTAGACTCTGGTCATGTAGCCATACCTGTATTAATGGCGCCTGTTTGAACTTGTTATCAGTATAAAGGACACCTGTCCACAACCGCAAACAGTCACACTCCAAACTCCACTATGGCCAAGACCAAAGAGCTGTCAAAGGACACCAGAAACAAAATTGTAGACCTGCACCAGGCTGGGAAGACTGAATCTGCAATAGGTAAGCAGCTTGGTTTGAAGAAATCAACTGTGGGAGCAATTATTAGGAAATGGAAGACATACAAGACCACTGATAATCTCCCTCGATCTGGGGCTCCACGCAAGATCTCACCCCGTGGGGTCAAAATTATCACAAGAACGGTGAGCAAAAATCCCAGAACCACACGGGGGGACCTAGTGAATGAGCTGGGACCACCAAGTAACAAAGCCTACCATCAGTAACACACTACGCCGCCAGGGACTCAAATTCTGCAGTGCCAGACGTGTCCCCCTGTGTAAGCCAGTACATGTCCAGGCCCGTCTGAAGTTTGCTAGAGAGCATTTGGATGATCCAGAAGAAGATTGGGAGAATGTCATATGGTCAGATGAAACCAAAATATAACTTTTTGGTAAAAACTCAACTCGTTGTGTTTGGAGGACAAAGAATGCTGAGTTGCATCCAAAGAACACCATACCTACTGTGAAGCATGGGGGTGGAAACATCATGCTTTGGGGCTGTTTTTCAGCAAAGGGACCAGGACGACTGATCCGTGTAAAGGAAAGAATGAATGGGGCCATGTATCGTGAGATTTTGAGTGAAAACCTCCTTCCATCAGCAAGGGCATTGAAGATGAAACATGGCTGGGTCTTTCAGCATAACAATGATCCCAAACACACCGCCCGGGCAACGAAGGAGTGGCTTCGTAAGAAGCATTTCAAGGTCCTGGAGTGGCCTAGCCAGTCTCCAGATCTCAACCCCATAGAAAATCTTTGGAGGGAGTTGAAAGTCCTTGTTGCCCAGCAACAGCCCCAACACATCACTGCTCTAGAGGAGATCTGCATGGAGGAATGGGCAAAAATACCAGCAACAGTGTGTGAAAACCTTGTGAAGACAGAAAACGTTTGACCTCTGTCATTGCCAACGAATGGTATATAACAAAGTATTGAGATAAGCTTTTGTTATTGACCAAATACTTATTTTCCACCATAATTTGCAAATAAATTCATAAAAAAATCCTACAATGTGATTTTCTGGATTTTTTTTCTCATTTTGTCTGTCATAGTTGAAGTGTACCTATGATGAAAATTACAGGCCTCTCTCATCTTTTTAAGAGGGAGAACTTGCACAATTGGTGGCTGACTAAATATTTTTTTGCCCCACTGTATAACATGTTAACATAAATTATTTTATCTTTATTTAACTAGGCAAGTCAGTTAAGAACAAATTCTTATTTTCAATAACGGCCTAGGAACAGTGGGTTAACTGCCTTGTTCAAGGGCAGAACAACAGATTTGTACCTTGTCAGCTCGGGGGTTTGAACGTGCAACCTTCCGGTTACTAGTCCAACGCTCTAGGCTACCCTGCCACCCCAACATAAATTCTTATATATAACATGTACACTAGCTATTGTATATACCGCATTATGTGTATAATCAATTTCCATACAATCACTTTCCTGCACACCAAAAAAGTGTATAGTATTTTATTGTATTATAAAGTGATGACTGTGGTTGAGATACAGGTCTTGTTTTCCTTTGCTACTGCAGGGTACACTGGGATATCTCTGGCGGACTGCATATCTCTAGTCCTGGGCCGGGGGACAGAGGAGTGTACAGGTGCACAGCCTCAAACACCCACGGTTCAGCCTCAGAGACTACACAGCTGCTGTTAGCTGGTGAGTACCCAGTCAACTGGGTTATATATGGGAGGCAGGTAGCCTAGCAGTTAGAGAGTTGGGCCAGTAACCGAAAGGTTGCTGGTTTGAATAGCCTAGCCTACAAGGTGAAAAATATGTCGATGTGCCCTTGAGCAAGGCACTTAACCCTAATGTGCTCCAGGGGCGCCGTACTACTATGGCTGACCCTGTAAAACAACACATTTCACTGCACCTATCCGGTGTAAATGACAATTCAACATGTTATCAGGTTGCACCGCCTGCTGTGCGCAGCGTCCAGAAGTAGCTAGCCTCCCTAGCATGGTGGTGGAAATGGCTTTTATTAAGCAGTCAGGTTGCACCGCCTGCTGTACGCAGCGTCCAGAAGTAGCTAGCCTCCCTAGCATGGTGGTGGAAATGGCTTTTATTAAGCAGTCAGGTTGCACCGCCTGCTGTACGCAGCGTCCAGAAGTAGCTAGCCTCCCTAGCATGGCGGTGGAAATGGCTTTTATTAAGACACTGCTCATATTTTTCTAGCAGCCCCGTATTAAATGTAGTTCAGGAGGAAGCCAATGTTGTAGCCTGATAGGAGGATGTTTTATTTTATGAACCAGCCGCCGGGCGACATGAGTGTATTACCGGCTGGGTTGATAGCGTCAACACCAAGAGATAATACACAACGTCAGGAAGAACACCCTCTAGGGGTCTCGGCGCTAGGGCACACCGTAGGAAAACGCTTTGCAACGGAAAATGAAAACAAGCGTTTCTAATTGGACAAGTTCAGGTAGTCCCTCCTGTTTTCAGACAGTTTGCTTCCGTTTAGTTCCTAGTGAATACAAACATGTCCCAGGTCTGATAAGCATTATAAGCATGCAAATGATGAAATGCTCCAAGAGGAAATTATCATGTATTCATAGTATGTACACTATTTATAAATAATTTATTAATACTTATTCAGTTATTATGAAATGTTACTCTCATTAAATAACATTATGCAATGTTATTTGAAATGTTAAATGAAATGTTATTTATGTTTCTTAAAAAACAGTAGTTACAGGGGAGGAGGGGATAAATGAGCCATTTGGAAACATTTGTAGTTGTTGTCTGTTTTTCACAGAGCCTCCTGTGATAGCTGTGTCATGGAGGAACGTATCGGACAAGGAAGCCCCCAGTCTGAGGGCCGTGGTGGGGGGACGGGTCAGCCTGCGCCCTGGGGCTAACCTAACTCTAGACTGCCCCGTCACAGGTAGGCCTCACCATAGAGATTAAATCCCATACACTCTTAGGAAAACGGCTTCCTAAAAGGTTCTACAACTGTCCCCATTGGAGAACCCTTCTTGGTTCCAGGAAGAACTATTTTGGGTTCCATGTAGACCCTCTATGTAAAATGCTTGCTGTTTGGAGTTTTAGGCTGGGTTTCTGTATAGTGACATTGACTGATGTTAAAAGGGCTTTATAAATACATTTGATTGATTGAGATGCTCTATATGGAACCAAAATGGTTATTCATAGGGTTCTCCTATGGGGACAGCCAAAGAACCCTTTTAGGTTCTAGATATCACATGTTTTTCTAAAACTGTAGAATGGATCATGCCATAGTGATTCTAATTATGTGGATCTCATAGGGACAGACAGTCCCTCCATTTTGTGGTTCACATTGTCAAGCTCCAAAATGATCGACCATGTGTTTAAATTGAATTTCAAGCAATAATAGATATCTGGTGTAAGGTAGCACATTCAGACAGACATGATCAAGCTATGAAGTGGACATACCTTGTGTTGAAATTGTATTTCAAACTACAGCATATCTATACAATAGTATCTATACAGCATATATATAGTGAAAATAGTAGAATATTTTCTCCACACTGGTCTTTGTCAGTTGTAGTTTTGGCTGCACTTTGGCAGTAATATACTGTGGTGAACACAAATGAATGTCAGCGTAGTCCTACTGCGATCTAATACCCTAACATGGGTTTTATGTATCCATATGGTTATGTGGCAGATCATAGCTACGGTGTAGACACGCAGAAAGACACAGTTAGCTGAAAAGTGAATGGTGTGGAAAGCCACCATGCCAGTCAGAGCTCTAGCGGTGGACACATGGATTTAAACTTCCTGGTTCAGTTACAGCTGTAATGAGGTGTATAAAATGAGAGCAGAGCTTTGATTGAGAAGTGATGTTTGTGACGAGGCTTGGCAGTTGGCTACGGCATCATGCAATTTCACAACACAACAAAATGTTTCCTTTTAGCATTTTTAGCTAGAGATGTTTGTCATTTATGATCTGAAGTGGTATTAGACCAGAGTCATATCTGACCCCCTATTCACCATGTAGTGCACAACTTCTGAATCCATATAGGGCACTCAATTTGACCACAGCCCTATCTGACACCCACATTGGGCTGTGGTGCACTATGGGACATTGGGGGATAGGCCGGGGTGTTATTGGAGACAGCCAATAACCTTGACCAACCACACCATAGTTATTGGGTTGAATCTTCCCAGGTTGCCTCCTAAATGCCACCCTTTATAGCACCCTACTTTTAACCAGGGCCTATATAGTGCGCTATATAGAGAATAGGGAGCCATTTGGAATGCGCATCCAGCCTCATCATCACCTTAGTGAGAACCGGCTGAGATGAAAGGACATGTTATTTAAGTCTCATTTGTTTTGGCCTTACACCTTTACAGAAACACACACACACACACACACACACACACACACACACGCGCACACACACACACACACACACACACACACACCTTGCACACCCTAGCACCCTCTCTCTCATCCCATTCAATCGCTGGTGATTAAAGCAGCTGTGTGTGTGTGTGTGTGTGTGTGTGTAAAGGTGTAAGGCCAAAACAGATGATATTATAAACCATCCTGATTGCAGAAGGTAATGTAATCTGTATCATTGAGGTCAGAGATCCTGAGAAACAATCACTGGACCTTCACACACACCATTTTACCTTGTCAGTATATTCAATATTGGATTCATCTCCAGTGAGTTTTGTGTACATGCATTTCTCGTAAGAAAAAACACATATTTGTATTTGTATTGATTATGCCAAAGTAGCAGCTACTCTTCCTGGGGTCCATTAGTTCCTGCCAAAGCAGCAGCTACTCTTCCTGGGGTCCATTAGTTCCTGCCAAAGCAGCAGCTACTCTTCCTGGGGTCCATTAGTTCCTGCCAAAGCAGCAGCTACTCTTCCTGGGGTCCATTAGTTCCTGCCAAAGTAGCAGCTACTCTTCCTGGAGTCCATTAGTTCCTGCCAAAGCAGCAGCTACTCTTCCTGGAGTCCATTAGTTCCTGCCAAAGCAGCAGCTACTCTTCCTGGGGTCCATTAGTTCCTGCCAAAGCAGCAGCTACTCTTCCTGGGGTCCATTAGTTCCTGCCAAAGCAGCAGCTACTCTTCCTGGGGTCCATTAGTTCCTGCCAAAGCAGCAGCTACTCTTCCTGGGGTCCATTAGTTCCTGCCAAAGCAGCAGCTACTCTTCCTGGAGTCCATTAGTTCCTGCCAAAGCAGCAGCTACTCTTCCTGGGGTCCATTAGTTCCTGCCAAAGCAGCAGCTACTCTTCCTGGGGTCCATTAGTTCCTGCCAAAGCAGCAGCTACTCTTCCTGGGGTCCATTAGTTCCTGCCAAAGCAGCAGATACTCTTCCTGGGGTCCATTAGTTCCTGCCAAAGCAGCAGCTACTCTTCCTGGGGTCCATTAGTTCCTGCCAAAGCAGCAGCTACTCTTCCTGGAGTCCATTAGTTCCTGCCAAAGCAGCAGCTACTCTTCCTGGGGTCCATTAGTTCCTGCCAAAGCAGCAGCTACTCTTCCTGGAGTCCATTAGTTCCTGCCAAAGCAGCAGCAACTCTTCCTGGGGTCCATTAGTTCCTGCCAAAGCAGCAGCTACTCTTCCTGGGGTCCATTAGTTCCTGCCAAAGCAGCAGCTACTCTTCCTGGAGTCCATTAGTTCCTGCCAAAGCAGCAGCTACTCTTCCTGGGGTCCATTAGTTCCTGCCAAAGCAGCAGCTACTCTTCCTGGGGTCCATTAGTTCCTGCCAAAGCAGCAGTTACTCTTCCTGGGGTCCAGCAAAATTAAGGCAGATTATAAAATGTTAAAAACATTACAATACATTCACAGATTTCACAACACACTGTGTGCCCTCAGGCCCCTACTCCACCACTAGCACATATCTACAGTTCTAAATCCATGTGAATGTATAGTGCGTATGTTATTGTGTGTGTCTGTGCCAATGTTTGTGTTGCTTCACAGTCCCCGCTGTTCCATAAGGTGTTTTTTTAATCTGTTTTTTAAATTAAATTTTACTGCATGCATCAGTTACTTGATGTGGAATAGAGTTCCATGAAGTCATGGCTCTATGTAGTACTGTGCACCTCCCATAGTCTGTTCTGGACATAGGAGCTGTGAAGAGACCTCTTGTGGAATGTCCTGTGGGGTATGCATGGGTGTCTGTCTAAACTACTGGCCCACAGCTCGGTGCACTCAGCATGCCAACACTTCTCACAAATAAAAGTAGTGATGAAGTCAATCTCTCCTCCACTTGGGGCCAGGAGAGATTGACATGCATATTATTAACATTAGCTCTCTGTGTACATCCAAGGGCCAGCCGTGCTGCCCTGTTCTGAGGGCCAGCCGTGCTGCCCTGTTCTGAGGGCCAGCCGTGCTGCCCTGTTCTGAGGGCCAGCCGTGCTGCCCTGTTCTGAGGGCCTGCCGTGCTGCCCTGTTCTGAGGGCCAGCCGTGCTGCCCTGTTCTGAGCCAATTGCAATTTTCCTCTGTTATTTTTTTGTGGCACCTGACCACACGACTGAACAGTGGTCCAGGTGTGACAACACTAGGGCCTGTAGGACCTACCTTGTTGATAGTGTTGTTAAGAAGGTAGAGTAACGCTTTATTATGGACAGATTTCTCCCCATCTTAGCTACTCCTGCATCAATATGTTTTGACCATTACAGTTTTCTCAATTTCCACATTATATGTCTATGTATGCTGATAATTATACAACACGTGGGTCTAATCCTGGATGCTGATAGGTTAAAACAGCATTCCAGCCAGTGTCTATTCCACAAATTGCCACCAGCTAAGGCTATGATGTTGAAATGTCTATTTACTGTTCAAACTCACTGCACAGTCCACTGTCTTATCAGCCCAGCCAGGCAATTTATAAACTCTCTCTACTGTAAAAAAGCATGTAGACATTATCTGCCCTTTATATTATCTGCCCAATATATCCTGCCAATATATCCTGCAAACACCGGCTTCTCAGGCATTATCACTTAAATGACAGTTGGTACGAGGTATTGGTTAGTTAGTTGAACGGAGGTGATACAACAGCACACTCCTGTGGTAGAGACCATTCTCAACACATGAACCAGAAGAGGTCACAGGAGCAGATATGGGGTACTGCACAGTGGAGGCTGGTGGGAGGAGCTATAGGAGTACGGGCTCATAGTAATGGTTTGAATGGAATAAATTTAACGGTATCTAACACATAAAATATTTACAATGAGCCCATCTTTATGCTATAGGAAGCCCATATTCCTATAGCATGAAGATGGCGGCCTCCATGTACTTACCACAAATGTTTAATTTGCTAAGTTCGCCGTATTGTTCAATGCTTTCTATTGCACATGTTTTGTATTGGCATTGGCACAGTAAACATGATCCCAGTTCTATCCCCAAAGATGTATTGGCATTGGCACAGTAAACATGACCCCAGTTCTATCCCCAAAGATGTATTGGAATTGGCACAGTAAACATGATCCCAGTTCTATCCCCAAAGATGTATTGGCATTGGCACAGTAAACATGACCCCAGTTCTATCCCCAAAGATGTATTGGCATTGGCACAGTAAACATGATCCCAGTTCTATCCCCAAAGATGTATTGGCATTGGCACAGTAAACATGACCCCAGTTCTATCCCCAAAGATGTATTGGCATTGGCACAGTAAACATGACCCCAGTTCTATCCCCAAAGATGTATTGGCATTGGCACAGTAAACATGATCCCAGTTCTATCCCCAAAGATGTATTGGCATTGGCACAGTAAACATGACCCCAGTTCTATCCCCAAAGATGTATTGGCATTGGCACAGTAAACATGATCCCAGTTCTATCCCCAAAGATGTATTGGCATTGGCACAGTAAACATGATCCCAGTTCTATCCCCAAAGATGTATTGGCATTGGCACAGTAAACATGATCCCAGTTCTATCCCCAAAGATGTATTGGCATTGGCACAGTAAACATGATCCCAGTTCTATCCCCAAAGATGTATTGGCATTGGCACAGTAAACATGATCCCAGTTCTATCCCCAAAGATGTATTGGCATTGGCACAGTAAACATGACCCCAGTTCTATCCCCAAAGATGTATTGGCATTGGCACAGTAAACATGATCCCAGTTCTATCCCCAAAGATGTATTGGCATTGGCACAGTAAACATGATCCCAGTTCTATCCCCAAAGATGTATTGGCATTGGCACAGTAAACATGATCCCAGTTCTATCCCCAAAGATGTATTGGCATTGGCACAGTAAACATGATCCCAGTTCTATCCCCAAAGATGTATTGGCATTGGCACAGTAAACATGATCCCAGTTCTATCCCCAAAGATGTATTGGCATTGGCACAGTAAACATGATCCCAGTTCTATCCCCAAAGATGTATTGGCATTGGCACAGTAAACATGATCCCAGTTCTATCCCCAAAGATGTATTGGCATTGGCACAGTAAACATGATCCCAGTTCTATCCCCAAAGATGTATTGGCATTGGCACAGTAAACATGACCCCAGTTCTATCCCCAAAGATGTATTGGCATTGGCACAGTAAACATGATCCCAGTTCTATCCCCAAAGATGTATTGGCATTGGCACAGTAAACATGATCCCAGTTCTATCCCCAAAGATGGCGGCAATTAGAAAAAACGAAACAAGTAGATTGTGCTGATTTACTGGCACATTGGACCATGTCGCGCGCCGTAGTTTAAGAACTCTCTGGGTAGAGCTAAAAACAATGACTTCATTTCTGAATTCATCCATCTTTATTTATGCACCTTCGCCATTGAAATGGAATTGACCCCCATCCCTGATTCATAGATTGACTATGTGAGACAAAACAGAATGAGCTTGTCTAGTAACAGTCTGGCCGTGGCTGCTCAGACCCAATAGCAATATGTTTGAATAACTGTAGCCAAGTACAAGCCAACTGGCACATGCTGTTCAGGGGTTGCGTCCCAAACGGTAACCAATTCTCTATATAGTGCACTCATTTTGACTAGGGCCCATACGGAAATATTGCACTGCATAAGGAATAGGGTGCCATTTGGAACTATACTATATGTGTGTGTCTGAAGGGAGTGGTCAAGATGTAAGGATTGGCATCCAGTGCTCTGATTTGTCCCAGTGATCAGTAATAACCAGTCTCAAGTAGTCTAATCAGTCTCTCTGTCATCAGGGCGTTCATCTATGTTGGACATTCTATGTGTGTTTTTGTATTTGTTTAAAGTGAAGTATTCTGTGATTTGTGGGATGTCTGAATCAGTTATCCTCAGTCTTATGTCTCTTACACTAGTGCTCTCTGTCTGTCTGTCTGTCTGTCTGTCTGTCTGTCTGTCTGTCTGTCTGTCTGTCTACCTACCTCTTCTCTCTCCCCCTCCTCTCCCCTCTCTCTCTACCAGGTGTGCCTCAGCCTACAGTAACTTGGCAGAGGAAGGAGGGTGTGTTAGATGTCAACGTGGCGGTACCCCTGCCCTCTGGTTCTCTGTGGCTCCAAAACGTCACTCTCCAGAGCCAAGGCACCTACTCCTGCATGGCTGCCAACCCCATAGGAAAATCCACCGCTTCCACTGTTCTCCATGTCACCGGTGGGTTCACACACACATGTGAGCGTGCATATGCACACACGAGCGTACATACACACACACACACGAGCGTGCATAGTGTATACACAGATTTACACACAAGTGCTGTGGCAGCCCACACGCACATGCACGCACACACAGCTGAGGTATAGGGCTGGCGCTGTGCTAGCTATCAGGGTGGTAAAATCCATCTCCTCTCAAATGTTAATCACACCTCATTGTGGAACACACACACGCGCACACACACACGCGCGCGCGCGCACACACACACACACACACACACACACACACACACACACGCTACCCTGACCAAACCAGGGTGGTCCAAGAACGATTATCCTGAAATACAGTTGAAGTCAGAAGTTTACATACACTTAGGTTGGAGTCATTAAAACTCATTTTTCAACCACTGCACAAATTTCTTGTTAACAAACTATAGTTTTGTCAAGTCGGTTAGAACATCTACTTTGTGCATGACACAAGTAATTTTCCAACAATTGTTTACAGACAGATTATTTCACTTATAATTCACTGTATCACAATTCCAGTGGGTCAGAAGTTTACATAAACTAAGTTGACTGTGCCTTTTCTTTAGGCTTTAGAAGCTTCTGATAGGCTAATTGACATAATTTGAGTCAATTGGATGTGTACCTGTGGATGTATTTCAAGGCCTACCTTCAAACTCAGTGCCTCTTTGCTTGAAATCATGGGAAAATCAAAATAAAATCAGCCAAGACCTCAGAAAAAAATTGTAGATCTCCAGAAGTCTGGTTCATCCTTGGGAGCAATTTCCAAATGTCTGAAGGTACGACGTTCATCTGTACAAACAACAGGACGCAAGTATAAACACCATGGGACCAGGCAGGCGTCATACCGATCAGGAAGGAGAGGCGTTCTGTCTCCTAGAGATGAACGTACTTTGGTGCAAAAAGTACAAATCAATCTGAGAACAACAGCAAAGGACCTTGTGAAGATGCTGGAGGAAACAGGTACAAAAGTATCTATATCCACAGGAAAACGAGTCCTATACCGATATAACCTGAAAGGCCGCTCAGCAAGGAAGGTGCCACTGCTCCAAAACCGCCATAAAAATGCCAGACTACGGTTTGCAACTGCACATGGGGACAAAGATCGTACTTTTTGGAGAAATGTCCTCTGATCTGATGAAACAAAAATAGAACTGTTTGGCCATAATGACCATCACTATGTTTGGAGGAAAAAGGGAGAGGCTTGCAAACCGAAGAAGATCATCCCAACCGTGAAGCACGGGGGTGGCAGCATCATGTTGTGGGGGTGCTTTGCTGCAGGAGGGACTGGTGCACTTCACAAAATAGATGGCATCATGAAGGAGGACATTTATGTGGATATATTGAAGCAGCATCTCAGACATCCGTCAGAAAGTTAAAGCTTGGTCGCAAATGGATCTTCCCAAATAGACAATGACCCAAAGCATACTTCCAAAGTTGTGGCAAAATGGCTTAAGGACATTGGAGTGGCCATCACAAAGCTCTGACCTCAATCCTATAGAAAATTTGTGGGCAGAACTGAAAAAGCGTGTGCGAGCAAGGAGGCCTACAAACCTGACTCAGTTACACCAGCTATGTCAGGAGGAATGGGAAGCCTGTGGAAGGCTACCTGAAATGTTTGACATAAGTTAAACAATTTGAAGGCAACACTACCAAATAGTATTTTAGAGTATGTAAACTTCTGACCCACTGGGAATGTGATGAAATAAATAAAATCTGAAATAAATCATTCTCTCTACTATCTGACATTTCACATTCTTAAAATAAAATGGTGATCCTATCTGACCTAAGACAGGGATTTTTACTAGGATTAAATGTCAGGAATTGTCTAACACTCAGACATTCACTAAACATGCTCTGTATTCTGTACCGACCATGGTCTACAGTTCTCCTCTCCTGATGTTTGTTACTCTGGAACATATCCTAACCTACTGTAAACCTCCATACAACATGATGATAACCTACTGTAAACCTCCACACAACATGATGATAACCTACTGTAAACCTCCACACAACATGATGATAACCTACTGTAAACCTCCACACAACATGATGATAACCTACTGTAAACCTCCACATAACATGATGACAACCAACTGTAAACCTCCATACAATGATGTTATCTTACTGTAAACCTCCATACAATGATGTTATCTTACTGTAAACCTCCATACAACATGATGATAACCTACTGTAAACCTCCACACAACATGATGATAACCTACTGTAAACCTCAATACAACATGATGACAACCAACTGTAAACCTCCATACAATGATGTTATCTTACTGTAAACCTCCATACAACATGATGATAACCTACTGTAAACCTCCATACAACATGATGATAACCTACTGTAAACCTCCACACAACATGATGATAACCTACTGTAAACCTCCATATAACATGATGACAACCAACTGTAAACCTCCATACAATGATGTTATCTTACTGTAAACCTCCATACAACATGATGACAACCAACTGTAAACCTCCATACAATGATGTTATCTTACTGTAAACCTCCATACAACATGATGATAACCTACTGTAAACCTCCATACAACATGATGATAACCTACTGTAAACCTCCACACAACATGATGATAACCTACTGTAAACCTCCATATAACATGATGACAACCTACTGTAAACCTCCATACAATGATGTTATCTTACTGTAAACCTCCATATAACATGATGATAATCTACTGTAAACCTCCATACAACATGATGATAATCTACTGTAAACCTCCACACAACATGATGATAACCTACTGTAAACCTCCATATAACATGATGACAACCTACTGTAAACCTCCATACAATGATGTTATCTTACTGTAAACCTCCATATAACATGATGATAATCTACTGTAAACCTCCATACAACATGATGATAATCTACTGTAAACCTCCACACAACATGATGATAACCTACTGTAAACCTCCATATAACATGATGACAACCTACTGTAAACCTCCATACAATGATGTTATCTTACTGTAGACCTCCATACAACATGATGATAATCTACTGTAAACCTCCACACAACATGATGATAACCTACTGTAAACCTCCATATAACATGATGACAACCTACTGTAAACCTCCATACAATGATGTTATCTTACTGTAAACCTCCATATAACATGATGATAATCTACTGTAAACCTCCATACAACATGATGATAATCTACTGTAAACCTCCATACACCATGATGTTGAATCTTACCAGGACTAATACAGAAATGAGGGATTAATTAATCAACTATGACAACACTTGAAGCCTGTCCTGAGGGCCCTAGTTAGAACATGGTAGGGGAGGAGGACAGAAACATTCTGCCATATTGTTTAGATTTGACTGTGGTTTCACTTTTCTTGCCCCAGTGAATGATTGATTGACGGATGGATTTATTAATTGATTGATTGACAGGTCCAGACCCAGGCAGAGGTTCTACAATGTCCCAGCAGTTCAAGGAGCTGAGCAGGAGGAGAGTCCTCATGGCTTCACGCATGGGAACCACTGTGACCATCAGACCTGGAGACATCCTACGCATAGGTACTGCACACACGCTTACACAAGTATGAATGAATACACACACACACACACACACACACACACACACACACACACACACACTGCCTCAAGCATTATCATAATGACCAAAGGCCTCCCTCTCTCATTCCAGGATGCCCAGTGGTTCCAGACCATAGAGGGCCTGTCCGTTGGGACTACCAGAACCACACTCTGAAGGAGTCCACCTGGACCGGACCAGACTTTGCCGCAGGACAGAGGCTGGGTCCTGGGCAGAATCAGGGTCTGGGTTCTGGTCTGGGTCTTCAGTACCGTATACTGGTGGGAGGTCGTGTTCTGGAGGTGAACACGGTGCAGGGAAGGTTCTCCGGACACTACCGGTGCCAGACCCCCATCCACGACAACACACAGCTGCTGTCTGCTTGGATCCACGTCCATACTGAAGGTGTGTGTGTGTGAACCTTAGCCAACTTTCTGCTGGTCATAATTTATAACATTTAATGAGACCCATTCATTGTAATTCCAGGTATGTGTGCAGTCCGATGTTACACTGAACTGTGAACATCGGACTGAACACGCGTGTGTGTGTCTTATCTGGTGTGTGTATTCACTGACTTCTAATGCTCTTATTGTACAATTCAACCCATTCCCTTTGTAGAGCTCCATTAAGTCTCTCTTCTCCCTCCCCTTATGTCCTGTTCTTAACTGGATCAAACACACACAGGATGGCTATTGTGCTTTCAGGTCCAACCTCACTTTCAGGATTTGTCCCAAATAGCACCCTATTTCCCACATAGTGCACTACTTTTGACCAGAGCACTATGGATACATAGTGCAAAAGTAATTTGGAACATACTCTCAGCCTCTCTGTGGATACAGCTGTTAGCTATCACCAGACTCCAATTAACATGGGAATTTGTACCACTCACAGTCATCAGAACATATCTTTCCTCTGAAGAATTTTTATAATTCAGACATGAGGGAAGTGGAGGAGAGAGAGAGAGAGAGAGAGAGAGAGAGAGAGAGAGAGAGAGAGAGAGACCCTGTATCGTTTTAAGCTGTGCCAAAACCTCTTGGACCCCATGTTGTTTCTAGTTAAACTTCCCTTCTGTCCTTTCTGTGTCCTGAACCGGAGCGTTAGTGGGCTCTGGAAGAGCTTAGGCAGAGGGCTGGGACAATTATCAGTAGACTCAAAATATGCAGCAGCCCCAGGTTACATCCCAAATGGCACCCTTTTCCATAGTGCACTACTACCTGTAGGTCCTGGTCAAAAGTAGTGCACTATGTAGGGAATAGGGTGCCATTTGGGACGGGCCTGCTGTGTACTCTAGCTAACTGTGCCTCAACCTTTTATTCGTCGTAATGGGAAGTATTTGAATGACAGTAATGTGATATTATTGAATGAAAATGATAGGCCCAGTGTTGGCCAAGCCATAGTTTGTTTTACTGCTATGCTGTGGTATGAAGTCAAACTGGGTAATGAGGATCTGGTTTGCTCTACTTGGTGTCGATGGGTCAGTGTGGTGGTGGTGGGTGGGTCAGTGGATGTACTACTGGGTGGGTCAGTGGGTGTGGTGGTGGTGGGTGGGTCAGTGTGGTGGTGGTGGGTGGGTCAGTGGATGTACTACTGGGTGGGTCAGTGGGTGTGGTGGTGGGTGGGTCAGTGGGTGTGGTGGTGGGTGGGTGTTCTGTAGTTCTGTGTGATGTGTTTCTGGCTAGTACTGCTGTGGTGTTTATAACATATTGTGTGTGTGTGAGCGTGAGCGTGCTGTGGGGTTTGTTTCAGCTCAATAACGTGTGTGTGTGTGCATGCGTGTGTCTCCAGAGTTTGCGTGGCGTCTTGGGGACTGGACGGCGTGCAGCGCCTCGTGTGGGGACCGGGGGATGAGGACACGGAGGGTCCGCTGTGTCACGCCAGAGGGACGTGAGGTCACACCCTCCATGTGTCACCACCTAGACAGACCTGTCTCCTCACAGCTGGCCTGCAACCTGCATGACTGCCCCCCCAGGTACACACACACACACACACACACACTCTCTGACACACACACAAGCACACGCACACACACTCTCAGACACACACACAATCTCTCACACACACTCTCTCTCAGACACACACATAACACGCAAGCACACACACACACACTATAAACATCTGCTTTTGTAGGTAAAACAGATGCGTTGGTTTCACTGACCCCTGAGGAAAAATCTACAGGGAAATAGGTAATTCAGCTTCATGAGTCACTGTCATGAAGAGTCTTGTCTAATATAGTCGTGTCCTAAATGGCCTTGTATAGTGCACATCTTTTAAACAGATCCCTATGGGCATCCCTATGGTTCCTGGTCAAAGGTAGTGCACAATATACATTATAGGGAATAGGGGTCCATTTGGGATGTAGGCTATAGCTCCTTATTTAGTCTCCTTCTTCTACTGCTTTATGTCAGCAACTGTCCAAGACCAATATACATAAATCACATTCAGGTCCAAGTGTTGAGGTTTCATTGTTTTTCCTTGTACTGTAGCAGTCAATAGGGGAGAGTGGGATAAGTTGAGACATGTTTTACATTCAGCATCACCCTGTCAAGGGAAATATAGTATACTTTCTACCAAAGATATCTAAATATATTGCAGAATATTACAGTTTTTTTCAATTGCTAACAAGCATCGGTCAATACTGAAGACAATTTTTCAAAACTCTTCACACAGTGTGCATTACCAACATGCATCTTGGCCAAACAGTTCATCTCAATGAATCCAGCTTCATCCACAAAAATGAATGTATGTGCAGTTTGCCTGGCTTCCATCTCCATTACTCTCTAAAATACAATAAATCCACAGTTTTACAGTACTTTACATTATGCATAGCTGTGGAGATACCCTGTCTGGTAACAAGACTAAAAACAGGACTCGAGTAGGCTTTCAGCTAAAATTGCAATCAGCTGTGTTTGGAATAGTTAAATATTCTGCTGAGATTTTTTGTGTTTCAATCTGGTTACTGCAGAAAATGTGCCATCATTCTGTTTTGAATGTGTTTTAGAAACAGTGTGTTAGGATTTGAATGTGTTTTGGAAACAGTGTGTTAGGATTTGAATGTGTTTTAGAAACAGTGTGTTAGGATTTGAATGTGTTTTGGAAACAGTGTGTTAGGATTTGAATATGTTTTAGAAACAGTGTGTTAGGATTTGAATGTGTTTTGGAAACAGTGTGTTAGGATTTGAATGTGTTTTGGAAACAGTGTGTTAGGATTTGAATGTGTTTTGGAAACAGTGTGTTAGGATTTGAATGTGTTTTGGAAACAGTGTGTTAGGATTTGAATGTGTTTTGGAAACAGTGTGTTAGGATTTGAATGTGTTTTGGAAACAGTGTGTTAGGATTTGAATGTGTTTTGGAAACAGTGTGTTAGGATTTGAATGTGTTTTGGAAACAGTGTGTTAGGATTTGAATGTGTTTTGGAAACAGTGTGTTAGGATTTGAATGTGTTTTAGAAACAGTGTGTTAGGATTTGAATGTGTTTTGGAAACAGTGTGTTAGGATTTGAATGTGTTTTGGAAACAGTGTGTTAGGATTTGAATGTGTTTTAGAAACAGTGTGTTAGGATTTGAATGTGTTTTAGAAACAGTGTGCTAGGATTTGAATGTGTTTTGGAAACAGTGTGTTAGGATTTGAATGTGTTTTGGAAACAGTGTGTTAGGATTTGAATGTGTTTTGGAAACAGTGTGTTAGGATTTGAAAAACAAGTGCAGCAAATATATAGTTATGCAGGTGGTGGAGTATGAATGAGAAAATAGTAAATGGATTTCGGAGAATGTGGTCATTGAATGCATTCTGTGTGAAAGCAATAAAAAATGATTCACAGTTTGGTCCACATGCACTTCTGTTTCGCTGACTGTGTGAAGAGTTTTGACAATGTGACTTCAGTTTTGACCAATGCATCTTAGCAATTAAAAAAAAAAAAAAATTAAGCCGCCTACATATTTCTGTACTGAATCAAATGTATTTATATAGCCCTTCGTACATCAGCTATCTCAAAGTCCTGTACAGAAACCCAGCCTAAGACCCCAAACAGCAAGCAATGCAGGTGTAGAAGCATGGTGGCTAGGAAAAACTCCCTAGAAAGGCCAAAACCTAGGAAGAAACCTAGAGGAATCAGGCTATGAGGGATGGCCAGTCCTCTTCTGGCTGTGCCGGGTGGAGTTTATAACAGAACATGGCCAAGATGTCCAAATGTTCATAAATGACCAGCATGGTCAAATAATAATCACAGTAGTTGTCGAGGGTGCAGCAAGTCAGCACCTCAGGTACTGAACAGTTGAAACTGGAGCAGCAGCACGGCCAGACGCACCCCTCCTCGGGACGGCATGAAAGAGCACCAGTAAGCCAGTGACTCAGCCCCTGTAATATGGTTAGAGGCAGAGAATCCCAGTGGAAAGAGGGGAACCGGCCAGGCAGAGACGGCAAGCGTGGTTCGTTGCTCCAGAGCCTTTCCGTTCACCTTCCCACTCCTGGGCCAGACTACACTCACATAACCCACTGAAGAGATGAGTCTTCAGTAAAGACTTAAAGGTTGAGACCGAGTCTGCGTCTCTCACATGGGTAGGCAGACCGTTCCATAAAAATTGAGCTCTATAGGAGAAAGCCCTGCCTCCAGCTGTTTGCTTAGAAATTCTAGGGACAACTACCTCTTTTAAAACCATGTTGATCTTTATTTCCCAAACACAATTCAACACAGGCACAATCGCTTTTTGACAGTTACCTGTCATTTAATAATTTTAAGCATCTTTTAACACAGGCTTAACACCTAACAAACACTGTACCCTTTTAACAGGCTTAACACCTAACAAACACTGTACCCTTTTAACACAGGCTTAACATCTAACAAACACTGTACCCTTTTAACACAGGCTTAACACCTAACAAACACTGTACCCTTTTAACACAGGCTTAACACCTAACAAACACTGTACCCTTTTAACACAGGCTTAACACCTAACAAACACTGTACCCTTTTAACACAGGCTTAACACCTAACAAACACTGTACCCTTTTAACACAGGCTTAACACCTAACCCCAAGGCAAACATTTTTACTATATTAGCCCACACAGATATAAGGATGCACTTTCATGCTAGGTTTAGGTCCTCATACTGAAGCTTATAGAGAGCCCAACTGAGGTGTAGAACAATCTTTAAATGATCTACTTTAGTTTAGATACAAGCATCATAAATATCTTATTTTTTGGACCTAACTGTTTACCACTTTTTCCATGTGGTTTCTTCCTTCATAGACTCCATGAAATTATGACCTCTTCCTAAATGTTTGGTCAAATGATATATTTTGTGTATAGTTTCCTAGAAACAAGAGTAGCTCAACTTACCCCTTTGGCTCAACATACCCCAGCCTGCCCTCCCCACTGAAATATCTGGGCAGAATATTGAGTCCTGATCATTGGGATATGTGGCCCTATGCATTAAAGAGGCTAGCCAGGATCTAACACTACATGGGTAGTTTTATTCCTTCCTTCCCCCTGAACCTGGTTCCTCTCTGGGTTTCTTCCTTCTAGGGAGTTTTTCCCGGCCAATATGTTTTGACTTTTCCTTCTGCTTTGCTTGCTCTGTAGAGGTTTAGGTCAGGTAACTGTAAAGCACTTTGTGACAAGTACTGATGTAAAAAGGAATTTATATAATCAATGTTATTTGATTGATTGATTGATTGTTATCTCCCAGCTGGGTAGCATCCGTGTGGTCTAAGTGTTCCACTTCCTGTGGGCGGGGCTGGAGACAGCGGCAGGTGTCCTGTGGGCAGGTGGATTCGGGGGGAGCGGTGAGGACGCTAGCGCCATCTGTCTGTGGGAGGAACACGCGGCCTGCAGACAGACAGGAGTGTACCTGCGACAACTGTCCAGCCTGGGTTACCAGCCCCTGGGGAAAGGTAGAGACGCAGGCACAAACACACACAGAGACACCCACATCTGCCCCCACACTCGCACACACATCTGCACAAACACACACAGACACACACACACACCTAAACAGACACTCATGTACAGACGCACACGAACAGACGCACCCACACCCACACACACAGACCACACAGACACACACAGATACCATACACACACAGACACACCACAGACACCACACACACACACAGATGACACACACACACAGATGACACACACACACAGACACACACACAACTATTTTCCACAACATTACCTTTGTTATCATTGACATGCATGCCTGATGTTTGAATACGGTGTACTTGATGTTCTGGGATGAAGTTTCCTCTAGATGCAGACCTAGGATCAGCTTCTCCTTCCCCAACTTTAACCTTTAGTGGGGGGATATGCTAAACTGACCCAAGATCACAGTCTAGGGCCAATTGCCATCTACTCCAACCAACGCATTACTACAAAGAAGTCCTGAATAAAGTTGTCAGGCTGTGAAACGTTCCTTCTTTACTATTGTGAGAACATGTTAATTACCCACAGTGCTCGGGGAAATGTTTGGGTCCCACCCTCACAGTCCAGAAGAGGTCGGTGATATGTAGACATGTCAACGGCACCACACATCCTGACTGTGACCCCAGAGAAAGGTAAGCACACAACCACAGGAGGTTGGTGGCACCTTAATTGGGGAGGACGGGCTCGTGGTAATTTATGGAGCGGAATCAGTGGAATGGTATCAAATACATCAAACACATGGTTTCCATTCCATTTGTGCCGTTCCGGCCATTATTATGAGCCATTCTCCCCTCAGCAGCCTCCTGTGACACACACACACACCTACACACAAACACACACACACACACAAACACACACACACACACACAGTCTAATTTCCTCCTGTCTCGTTTAGCTGAATCTGGTCATGAATAGCGTGGTTGTTGAACAAGTTGAGGAGACTAAAATACTTGGTGTTACCTCAGATTGTAAACTGTCATGGTCAAAACATATTGATTTAATGGTTGTAAAGATGGGGAGAGGTCTGTCTGTGATAAAGAGATTTTTTGACACCACACTCCACAAAGCAAGTCCTGCAGGCTCTAGTTTTATCTTATCTTGATTATTGTCCAGTCATGTGGTCGAGTGCTGCAAAGAAGGACCTACTTAAGCTGCAGCTGGCCCAGAACAGAGCGGCATTTTTTGCTCTTCAATAACATGCATGACAGTTTCTCTTAGCTAAGAGTTGAGGAATAACTGACTGTATTGCTTCTTGTTTTTATAAGAAACAGGAATTAGTTGGACATTCCTAATTATTTGGATAGTCAACCTACACACAGCACTAACACACAGCACTAACACACAGCACTAACACACAGCACTAACACACAGCACTAACACACAGCACTAACACACAGCACTAACACACAGCACTAACACACAGCACTAACACACACACTTACCCCACCAGAGGTCTTTTCACAATCCCCAAATCCAGAATGAATTCAAGGAAACGTACAGTATTATACAGAACCATGAGTTTACAGAACTCCCTTCCATCTTATATACAGTATTATACAGAACCATGAGTTTACAGAACTCCCTTCCATCTTATATACAGTATTATACAGAACCATGAGTTTACGGAACTCCCTTCCATCTTATATACAGTATTATACAGAACCATGAGTTTACGGAACTCCCTTCCATCTTATATACAGTATTATACAGAACCATGAGTGCATGGGACTCCCTTCCATCTTATATACAGTATTATACAGAACCATGAGTGCATGGGACTCCCTTCCATCTTATATACAGTATTATACAGAACCATGAGTGCATGGGACTCCCTTCCATCTTATATACAGTATTATACAGAACCATGAGTTTACGGAACTCCCTTCCATCTTATATACAGTATTATACAGAACCATGAGTTTACAGAACTCCCTTCCATCTTATATACAGTATTATACAGAACCATGAGTTTACAGAACTCCCTTCCATCTTATATACAGTATTATACAGAACCATGAGTTTACAGAACTCCCTTCCATCTTATATACAGTATTATACAGAACCATGAGTTTACGGAACTCCCTTCCATCTTATATACAGTATTATACAGAACCATGAGTTTACGGAACTCCCTTCCATCTTATATACAGTGTTATACAGAACCATGAGTTTACGGAACTCCCTTCCATCTTATATACAGTATTATACAGAACCATGAGTTTACGGAACTCCCTTCCATCTTATATACAGTATTATACAGAACCATGAGTGCATGGGACTCCCTTCCATCTTATATACAGTATTATACAGAACCATGAGTGCATGGGACTCCCTTCCATCATATATACAGTATTATACAGAACCATGAGTTTACGGAACTCCCTTCCATCTTATATACAGTATTATACAGAACCATGAGTTTACAGAACTCCCTTCCATCTTATATACAGTATTATACAGAACCAAGAGTTTACGGAACTCCCTTCCATCTTATATACAGTATTATACAGAACCATGAGTTTACGGAACTCCCTTCCATCTTATATACAGTATTATACAGAACCATGAATTTACGGAACTCCCTTCCATCTTATATACAGTATTATACAGAACCATGAGTTTACGAAACTCCCTTCCATCTTATATACAGTATTATACAGAACCATGAGTTTACGGAACTCCCTTCCATCTTATATACAGTATTATACAGAACCATGAGTTTACGGAACTCCCTTCCATCTTATATACAGTATTATACAGAACCATGAGTTTACGGAACTCCCTTCCATCTTATATACAGTATTATACAGAACCATGAGTTTACGGAACTCCCTTCCATCTTATATACAGTATTATACAGAACCATGAGTTTACGGAACTCCCTTCCATCTTATATACAGTATTATACAGAACCATGAGTACATGGAACTCCCTTCCATCTTATATACAGTATTATACAGAACCATGAGTTTACGGAACTCCCTTCCATCTTATATACAGTATTATACAGAACCATGAGTTTACGGAACTCCCTTCCATCTTATATACAGTATTATACAGAACCATGAGTTTACGGAACTCCCTTCCATCTTATATACAGTATTATACAGAACCATGAGTGCATGGGACTCCCTTCCATCTTATATACAGTATTATACAGAACCATGAGTTTACGGAACTCCCTTCCATCTTATATACAGTATTATACAGAACCATGAGTTTACAGAACTCCCTTCCATCTTATATACAGTATTATACAGAACCATGAGTTTACAGAACTCCCTTCCATCATATATACAGTATTATACAGAACCATGAGTTTACGGAACTCCCTTCCATCTTATATACAGTATTATACAGAACCATGAGTTTACGGAACTCCCTTCCATCTTATATACAGTATTATACAGAACCATGAGTGCATGGGACTCCCTTCCATCTTATATACAGTATTATACAGAACCATGAGTTTACGGAACTCCCTTCCATCTTATATACAGTATTATACAGAACCATGAGTTTACGGAACTCCCTTCCATCTTATATACAGTATTATACAGAACCATGAGTGCATGGGACTCCCTTCCATCTTATATACAGTATTATACAGAACCATGAGTTTACGGAACTCCCTTCCATCTTATATACAGTATTATACAGAACCATGAGTTTACGGAACTCCCTTCCATCTTATATACAGTATTATACAGAACCATGAGTTTACGGAACTCCCTTCCATCTTATATACAGTATTATACAGAACCATGAGTTTACGGAACTCCCTTCCATCTTATATACAGTATTATACAGAACCATGAGTTTACGGAACTCCCTTCCATCTTATATACAGTATTATACAGAACCATGAGTTTACGGAACTCCCTTCCATCTTATATACAGTATTATACAGAACCATGAGTTTACGGAACTCCCTTCCATCTTATATACAGTATTATACAGAACCATGAGTACATGGAACTCCCTTCCATCTTATATACAGTATTATACAGAACCATGAGTTTACGGAACTCCCTTCCATCTTATATACAGTATTATACAGAACCATGAGTTTACGGAACTCCCTTCCATCATATATACAGTATTATACAGAACCATGAGTTTACGGAACTCCCTTCCATCTTATATACAGTATTATACAGAACCATGAGTTTACGGAACTCCCTTCCATCTTATATACAGTATTATACAGAACCATGAGTTTACGGAACTCCCTTCCATCTTATATACAGTATTATACAGAACCATGAGTTTACGGAACTCCCTTCCATCTTATATACAGTATTATACAGAACCATGAGTTTACGGAACTCCCCTTCCATCTTATATACAGTATTATACAGAACCATGAGTTTACGGAACTCCCTTCCATCTTATATACAGTATTATACAGAACCATGAGTGCATGGGACTCCCTTCCATCTTATATACAGTATTATACAGAACCATGAGTTTACGGAACTCCCTTCCATCTTATATACAGTATTATACAGAACCATGAGTGCATGGGACTCCCTTCCATCTTATATACAGTATTATACAGAACCATGAGTTTACAGAACTCCCTTCCATCTTATATACAGTATTATACAGAACCATGAGTGCATGGGACTCCCTTCCATCTTATATACAGTATTATACAGAACCATGAGTGCATGGGACTCCCATCTTATATACAGTATTATACAGAACCATGAGTTTACGGAACTCCCTTCCATCTTATATACAGTATTATACAGAACCATGAGTTTACAGAACTCCCTTCCATCTTATATACAGTATTATACAGAACCATGAGTGCATGGGACTCCCATCTTATATACAGTATTATACAGAACCATGAGTTTACGGAACTCCCTTCCATCTTATATACAGTATTATACAGAACCATGAGTGCATGGGACTCCCTTCCATCTTATATACAGTATTATACAGAACCATGAGTTTACAGAACTCCCTTCCATCTTATATACAGTATTATACAGAACCATGAGTTTACAGAACTCCCTTCCATCTTATATACAGTATTATACAGAACCATGAGTTTACGGAACTCCCTTCCATCTTATATACAGTATTATACAGAACCATGAGTTTACGGAACTCCCTTCCATCTTATATACAGTATTATACAGAACCATGAGTTTACGGAACTCCCTTCCATCTTATATACAGTATTATACAGAACCATGAGTTTACGGAACTCCCTTCCATCTTATATACAGTATTATACAGAACCATGAGTACATGGAACTCCCTTCCATCTTATATACAGTATTATACAGAACCATGAGTTTACGGAACTCCCTTCCATCTTATATACAGTATTATACAGAACCATGAGTTTACGGAACTCCCTTCCATCATATATACAGTATTATACAGAACCATGAGTTTACGGAACTCCCTTCCATCTTATATACAGTATTATACAGAACCATGAGTTTACGGAACTCCCTTCCATCTTATATACAGTATTATACAGAACCATGAGTTTACGGAACTCCCTTCCATCTTATATACAGTATTATACAGAACCATGAGTTTACGGAACTCCCTTCCATCTTATATACAGTATTATACAGAACCATGAGTTTACGGAACTCCCCTTCCATCTTATATACAGTATTATACAGAACCATGAGTTTACGGAACTCCCTTCCATCTTATATACAGTATTATACAGAACCATGAGTGCATGGGACTCCCTTCCATCTTATATACAGTATTATACAGAACCATGAGTTTACGGAACTCCCTTCCATCTTATATACAGTATTATACAGAACCATGAGTGCATGGGACTCCCTTCCATCTTATATACAGTATTATACAGAACCATGAGTTTACAGAACTCCCTTCCATCTTATATACAGTATTATACAGAACCATGAGTGCATGGGACTCCCTTCCATCTTATATACAGTATTATACAGAACCATGAGTGCATGGGACTCCCATCTTATATACAGTATTATACAGAACCATGAGTTTACGGAACTCCCTTCCATCTTATATACAGTATTATACAGAACCATGAGTTTACAGAACTCCCTTCCATCTTATATACAGTATTATACAGAACCATGAGTGCATGGGACTCCCATCTTATATACAGTATTATACAGAACCATGAGTTTACGGAACTCCCTTCCATCTTATATACAGTATTATACAGAACCATGAGTGCATGGGACTCCCTTCCATCTTATATACAGTATTATACAGAACCATGAGTTTACAGAACTCCCTTCCATCTTATATACAGTATTATACAGAACCATGAGTTTACAGAACTCCCTTCCATCTTATATACAGTATTATACAGAACCATGAGTTTACGGAACTCCCTTCCATCTTATATACAGTATTATACAGAACCATGAGTTTACGGAACTCCCTTCCATCATATATACAGTATTATACAGAACCATGAGTTTACGGAACTCCCTTCCATCTTATATACAGTATTATACAGAACCATGAGTTTACAGAACTCCCTTCCATCTTATATACAGTATTATACAGAACCATGAGTTTACAGAACTCCCTTCCATCTTATATACAGTATTATACAGAACCATGAGTGCATGGGACTCCCTTCCATCTTATATACAGTATTATACAGAACCATGAGTTTACGGAACTCCCTTCCATCTTATATACAGTATTATACAGAACCATGAGTTTACGGAACTCCCTTCCATCTTATATACAGTATTATACAGAACCATGAGTTTACAGAACTCCCTTCCATCTTATATACAGTATTATACAGAACCATGAGTGCATGGGACTCCCATCTTATATACAGTATTATACAGAACCATGAGTTTACGGAACTCCCTTCCATCTTATATACAGTATTATACAGAACCATGAGTGCATGGGACTCCATTCCATCTTATATACAGTATTATACAGAACCATGAGTTTACAGAACTCCCTTCCATCTTATATACAGTATTATACAGAACCATGAGTTTACAGAACTCCCTTCCATCTTATATACAGTATTATACAGAACCATGAGTTTACGGAACTCCCTTCCATCTTATATACAGTATTATACAGAACCATGAGTTTACGGAACTCCCTTCCATCATATATACAGTATTATACAGAACCATGAGTTTACGGAACTCCCTTCCATCTTATATACAGTATTATACAGAACCATGAGTTTACAGAACTCCCTTCCATCTTATATACAGTATTATACAGAACCATGAGTGCATGGGACTCCCTTCCATCTTATATACAGTATTATACAGAACCATGAGTGCATGGGACTCCCTTCCATCTTATATACAGTATTATACAGAACCATGAGTTTACGGAACTCCCTTCCATCTTATATACAGTATTATACAGAACCATGAGTTTACGGAACTCCCTTCCATCTTATATACAGTATTATACAGAACCATGAGTTTACAGAACTCCCTTCCATCTTATATACAGTATTATACAGAACCATGAGTGCATGGGACTCCCTTCCATCTTATATACAGTATTATACAGAACCATGAGTTTACGGAACTCCCTTCCATCATATATACAGTATTATACAGAACCATGAGTTTACGGAACTCCCTTCCATCTTATATACAGTATTATACAGAACCATGAGTTTACAGAACTCCCTTCCATCTTATATACAGTATTATACAGAACCATGAGTGCATGGGACTCCCTTCCATCTTATATACAGTATTATACAGAACCATGAGTGCATGGGACTCCCTTCCATCTTATATACAGTATTATACAGAACCATGAGTTTACGGAACTCCCTTCCATCTTATATACAGTATTATACAGAACCATGAGTTTACAGAACTCCCTTCCATCTTATATACAGTATTATACAGAACCATGAGTGCATGGGACTCCCTTCCATCTTATATACAGTATTATACAGAACCATGAGTTTACAGAACTCCTTTCCATCTTATATACAGTATTATACAGAACCATGAGTTTACAGAACTCCCTTCCATCTTATATACAGTATTATACAGAACCATGAGTGCATGGGACTCCCTTCCATCTTATATACAGTATTATACAGAACCATGAGTTTACGGAACTCCCTTCCATCTTATATACAGTATTATACAGAACCATGAGTTTACAGAACTCCCTTCCATCTTATATACAGTATTATACAGAACCATGAGTGCATGGGACTCCCATCTTATATACAGTATTATACAGAACCATGAGTTTACGGAACTCCCTTCCATCTTATATACAGTATTATACAGAACCATGAGTGCATGGGACTCCCTTCCATCTTATATAGAGTATTATACAGAACCATGAGTTTACAGAACTCCCTTCCATCTTATATACAGTATTATACAGAACCATGAGTGCATGGGACTCCCTTCCATCTTATATACAGTATTATACAGAACCATGAGTTTACGGAACTGGCTTCCATCTTATATACAGTATTATACAGAACCATGAGTTTACAGAACTCCCTTCCATCTTATATACAGTATTATACAGAACCATGAGTGCATGGGACTCCCTTCCATCTTATATACAGTATTATACAGAACCATGAGTTTACGGAACTCCCTTCCATCTTATATACAGTATTATACAGAACCATGAGTTTACGGAACTCCCTTCCATCATATATACAGTATTATACAGAACCATGAGTTTACGGAACTCCCTTCCATCTTATATACAGTATTATACAGAACCATGAGTTTACAGAACTCCCTTCCATCTTATATACAGTATTATACAGAACCATGAGTTTACAGAACTCCCTTCCATCTTATATACAGTATTATACAGAACCATGAGTGCATGGGACTCCCTTCCATCTTATATACAGTATTATACAGAACCATGAGTTTACGGAACTCCCTTCCATCTTATATACAGTATTATACAGAACCATGAGTTTACGGAACTCCCTTCCATCTTATATACAGTATTATACAGAACCATGAGTTTACAGAACTCCCTTCCATCTTATATACAGTATTATACAGAACCATGAGTGCATGGGACTCCCATCTTATATACAGTATTATACAGAACCATGAGTTTACGGAACTCCCTTCCATCTTATATACAGTATTATACAGAACCATGAGTGCATGGGACTCCATTCCATCTTATATACAGTATTATACAGAACCATGAGTTTACAGAACTCCCTTCCATCTTATATACAGTATTATACAGAACCATGAGTTTACAGAACTCCCTTCCATCTTATATACAGTATTATACAGAACCATGAGTTTACGGAACTCCCTTCCATCTTATATACAGTATTATACAGAACCATGAGTTTACGGAACTCCCTTCCATCATATATACAGTATTATACAGAACCATGAGTTTACGGAACTCCCTTCCATCTTATATACAGTATTATACAGAACCATGAGTTTACAGAACTCCCTTCCATCTTATATACAGTATTATACAGAACCATGAGTGCATGGGACTCCCTTCCATCTTATATACAGTATTATACAGAACCATGAGTGCATGGGACTCCCTTCCATCTTATATACAGTATTATACAGAACCATGAGTTTACGGAACTCCCTTCCATCTTATATACAGTATTATACAGAACCATGAGTTTACGGAACTCCCTTCCATCTTATATACAGTATTATACAGAACCATGAGTTTACAGAACTCCCTTCCATCTTATATACAGTATTATACAGAACCATGAGTGCATGGGACTCCCTTCCATCTTATATACAGTATTATACAGAACCATGAGTTTACGGAACTCCCTTCCATCATATATACAGTATTATACAGAACCATGAGTTTACGGAACTCCCTTCCATCTTATATACAGTATTATACAGAACCATGAGTTTACAGAACTCCCTTCCATCTTATATACAGTATTATACAGAACCATGAGTGCATGGGACTCCCTTCCATCTTATATACAGTATTATACAGAACCATGAGTGCATGGGACTCCCTTCCATCTTATATACAGTATTATACAGAACCATGAGTTTACGGAACTCCCTTCCATCTTATATACAGTATTATACAGAACCATGAGTTTACAGAACTCCCTTCCATCTTATATACAGTATTATACAGAACCATGAGTGCATGGGACTCCCTTCCATCTTATATACAGTATTATACAGAACCATGAGTTTACAGAACTCCTTTCCATCTTATATACAGTATTATACAGAACCATGAGTTTACAGAACTCCCTTCCATCTTATATACAGTATTATACAGAACCATGAGTGCATGGGACTCCCTTCCATCTTATATACAGTATTATACAGAACCATGAGTTTACGGAACTCCCTTCCATCTTATATACAGTATTATACAGAACCATGAGTTTACAGAACTCCCTTCCATCTTATATACAGTATTATACAGAACCATGAGTGCATGGGACTCCCATCTTATATACAGTATTATACAGAACCATGAGTTTACGGAACTCCCTTCCATCTTATATACAGTATTATACAGAACCATGAGTGCATGGGACTCCCTTCCATCTTATATAGAGTATTATACAGAACCATGAGTTTACAGAACTCCCTTCCATCTTATATACAGTATTATACAGAACCATGAGTGCATGGGACTCCCTTCCATCTTATATACAGTATTATACAGAACCATGAGTTTACGGAACTGGCTTCCATCTTATATACAGTATTATACAGAACCATGAGTTTACAGAACTCCCTTCCATCTTATATACAGTATTATACAGAACCATGAGTGCATGGGACTCCCTTCCATCTTATATACAGTATTATACAGAACCATGAGTTTACGGAACTCCCTTCCATCTTATATACAGTATTATACAGAACCATGAGTTTACGGAACTCCCTTCCATCTTATATACAGTAATATACAGAACCATGAGTTTACAGAACTCCCTTCCATCTTATATACAGTATTATACAGAACCATGAGTGCATGGGACTCCCTTCCATCTTATATACAGTATTATACAGAACCATGAGTTTACAGAACTCCCTTCCATCTTATATACAGTATTATACAGAACCATGAGTGCATGGGACTCCCTTCCATCTTATATACAGTATTATACAGAACCATGAGTTTACGGAACTCCCTTCCATCTTATATACAGTATTATACAGAACCATGAGTGCATGGGACTCCCATCTTATATACAGTATTATACAGAACCATGAGTTTACGGAACTCCCTCCCATCTTATATACAGTATTATACAGAACCATGAGTTTACGGAACTCCCTTCCATCTTATATACAGTATTATACAGAACCATGAGTTTACGGAACTCCCTTCCATCTTATATACAGTATTATACAGAACCATGAGTTTACAGAACTCCCTTCCATCTTATATACAGTATTATACAGAACCATGAGTGCATGGGACTCCCTTCCATCTTATATACAGTATTATACAGAACCATGAGTGCATGGGACTCCCTTCCATCTTATATACAGTATTATACAGAACCATGAGTTTACGGAACTCCCCTTCCATCTTATATACAGTATTATACAGAACCATGAGTTTACGGAACTCCCTTCCATCTTATATACAGTATTATACAGAACCATGAGTTTACGGAACTCCCTTCCATCTTATATACAGTATTATACAGAACCATGAGTTTACGGAACTCCCTTCCATCTTATATACAGTATTATACAGAACCATGAGTTTACGGAACTCCCTTCCATCTTATATACAGTATTATACAGAACCATGAGTGCATGGGACTCCCTTCCATCTTATATACAGTATTATACAGAACCATGAGTTTACGGAACTCCCTTCCATCTTATATACAGTATTATACAGAACCATGAGTTTACGGAACTCCCTTCCATCTTATATACAGTATTATACAGAACCATGAGTTTACAGAACTCCCTTCCATCTTATATACAGTATTATACAGAACCATGAGTTTACGGAACTCCCTTCCATCTTATATACAGTATTATACAGAACCATGAGTTTACGGAACTCCCTTCCATCTTATATACAGTATTATACAGAACCATGAGTGCATGGGACTCCCTTCCATCTTATATACAGTATTATACAGAACCATGAGTTTACGGAACTCCCTTCCATCTTATATACAGTATTATACAGAACCATGAGTTTACGGAACTCCCTTCCATCTTATATACAGTATTATACAGAACCATGAGTTTACAGAACTCCCTTCCATCTTATATACAGTATTATACAGAACCATGAGTTTACGGAACTCCCTTCCATCTTATATACAGTATTATACAGAACCATGAGTGCATGGGACTCCCTTCCATCTTATATAGCGCAAGTGAACAGAAAAGTGAACTCTCTGTCTCCATTGGCTCCAGCTAAAGGGGATTCTAATAAAATCAAATCCTTCCCTCTATCTCTCTTTGTCTCCCTCAGGCCCGTCTCAGTGCGTAACTGTTCGTCGGAGCTGTGTGACGTGCACTGGCGCGTGGGGCCGTGGCGAGCGTGCACGGCAGCCTGTGGCAGCGGGTTTCAGTCTCGCAGGGTGGACTGTGCCCACCACAGGAGTGGCAGAACCCTGGCAGACCAACACTGCACCTGGCACAGACGCCCAGCCACCTGGCAGCACTGTAACGCCACCACCTGTGGAAGTGAGTGTGTAGTGTTTTTACCACGTTACCATATTACCCTCACTGCCTTTCCTCTGACTTCTGAAGCTGGGGAATATGTCATTGGAGTGGCTTGGCATAAGTTTGACTCAAAAAACACCTATTACAAAAACAATGATTTTGCACAAGTAAAATCACACAAACCCTCTTTTTAAACTGCTAAACGGCTTTTTAACAGTCCAGACCCAAATCTACATGGACAGTTGAATTTTAGCCCGAATTTGACGTTAAGCCATACTCCTTAGCTTTCTGCCACTCTTTAATGGAAATGTGGCATGCGTTCCAAGTGGCATTCTATTCCTGTATTACTGTTTACCAGAGTCCTATAAGAGCCCTGGTCAAAGTAGTGCACTATAAAGGAAATAGGGTGCCATTTGGGACATGTTCTTCTGTGGGGAGAATGGATGTCATTTTATGCCAAAATGTCGAGTTTCAGCATTTAACACAATGTATGTTGTCTCTGTGTCTCTGTGTCTCTGTGTAGGTGAATGTAAAGACACCACCCACTACTGTGCCGTGGTGAAGAGGTTAAAGCTTTGCCCCATCGACATGTACAAGCAGAGGTGTTGTGAGTCCTGTTTACAGGAGGATGGCTCCACCTAGTGTTCTAGGAGGAAGTTGCCCCTAGATGCTGGTCTTGGGTTAGTTTTTAATTTCCTCCACTAGTGGTTAAGGCTGGGAATGGGGAGGGGAAGCTGATCCTAGATCTGTACCTAGAGGAAACCCCTGAGCTTTGAGACAGAGTGTGGACAACATAACTCTTGGAAGCCATGGATGGATGGAGGGATGGATGGATGGAGGGAGGGAGGGAGGGAGGGAGGGAGGGAGGGAGGGAGGGAGGGATGGATGGATGGACTGAGGGAGGGAGGGGTGGATGGATGGATAGAGGGATATATTGGGGAAGGGAGGGATGGATGGATGGATGGATAGAGGGATAGATTGGGGAAGGGAGGGAGGTATAGATTGAGGAAGGGATAGATGTATGGAGGGATAGATTGAGGCAGGGATGGATGGATGGAGTGATGGATTGAGGGAGGGATGGATGGAGGCTTGGATTGAGGGAGGGAGGGATGAATGTATGGAGGGATATATCAAGGGAGGGATGGATGGATAGAGGGATAGATTGAGGGAGGGATGGATGGAGGATTAGATTGAGGGAGGGAGGGAGGGAGGGAGGGATAGATGGGGGAGGGATAGATTGAGGGGCGGCTGGGGAAGGGATAGATTGAGGGAGGGCTGGATAGAGGCTTGGATTGAGGGAGGGAGGGATGAATGTATGGAGGGATAGATCAAGGGAGGGATGGATGGAGGATTAGATTGAGGGAGGGAGGGAGGGAGGAAGGGAGGGAGGGATGGGGGGAGGGATAGATAGGGGGAGGGATAGATTGAGGGGCGGCTGGGGGAGGGATAGATTGAGGGAGGGCTGGATAGAGGCTTGGATTGAGGGAGGGAGGGATGGATGGATGGAGGGATAGATTGAAGGAAGGATGGAGGCTTGGATTGAGGGAGGGAGGGACCATGTAACATGGTAGACTGGTCATAGCCTGAGACTGTTTGGAGTCTGCTTTAAAGACACTACCACCACAACATTGAGGAAATCTTTCTCACTTTTTCATCACAACCTAAATGGATTTTCCTCCCAATAATGATGCCCCAATGGCTTTAGACTGAGAAAGATACCTAGGGGATTTTTGCCGGAGACACTTTGGTGGAGACAAGCGTGCACAGATATGGAGTGAAGGAATCTTTCAGGTGGCCCAACCAATGTAATTTGATGCAAGCCTCAAATCTGGACCTATGGCCTTAGAAATGTAACACTTTACCAATACTAGATATTTTTCCAATGACACATGTAACAAGTGAGTGCAAAGGTGTGTGTAAAGTGTGTGCTGTTAACCCATTCCTGAAGGAGAGAGCAGTCTTTAAATGGCCTTGTCATTGTTTTCCACGGTAATGTGCACTGAATGGACGGACAGAAAGAAAGAATACTCTAGCAACAAAACACCAATAGAAGCAGTGGTTTATGGGTGTCCTGTGTTTATTTTTTAATTTATAGCAAGTGCATGTATGAATGTATGAATATACTGTACACAGTGGTGGGGAAAGTACCGAATTGTCATACTTGAATAAAAGTAAAGATACCTTAATAGAAAATGACTCAAGTAAAAGGGAAAGTCATCCAGTAAAATACTACTTGAGTAAAAGTATAAAAGTATTTGGTTTTAAATGTACGTAGGTATCAAAAGTAAAAGTATAAATCATTTCAAGTTCCTTATATTAAGCAAACCAGACGACACCATTTTTTTATTTTTTTATTTAAAAACACACTCAGACATAATTTACAAACTACGCATTTGTGTTTAGTGAGTCTGCCAAACCAGAGACAGTAGGGATGACCAGGGATGTTGTCTTGATAAGTGCGTGTGTTGTAACATTTTCCTGTCCCGCTAAGCATTCAAAATGTAACAAGTACTTTTAGATGTCAAGGAAATGGTATGGAGTAAAAAGTACATTATTTTCTTTAGGAATGTTGTGAAGTACATGTAAAGTACAGATACACAGAAAAAAACGACTTAAGTAGTACTTCAAAGTATTTTTACTGAAGTACTTTACACCACTGACTGTACATGTACATACAGTAGGAAGTGGATGTGTGATGCAGACTCCTATAAGACCATTAACATGTGTGAAGGCAAAGGGATGTCAGATTGTAGTGGAACGTCATTGACATGAGAAAACAACCATCCAAACCAAATCATTTGCATTAGAACCTACTAGACAGACAGTAGGAGGAAAAGCAGTTTCAACATGATTTATTGGATATTGCATATTTGCCATAACAGTTAACATTCAATGTGTACATACATTTGAAACATATTCATCAGAGTACAGTGCATACAGTGGTATGTATTATGTGAGATAATAATTGTCAGCAGAAATGATCACAGTGCATACAGTAGTATGTATTATGTGAGATAATAATTGTCAGCAGAAATGATCACAGTGCATACAGTAGTATGTATTATGTGAGATAATAATTGTCAGCAGAAATGATCACTGTTTGGAATAAATAGACCCTGCAGTGGCCGAGAGAGGTGTGGGTTGTGTTCCCAATGGCACCCAATCATATTCCCTACATCAGGGGTCGGAAACAGGTGGACGGCGGGACAAAATCTATTCCCACTAATAACAAGAGAGACATGTGTGATTGTGTCTCAATGTAATCAAGGTATGAACTTATTGTTATTTTCCAATTCAATCTATTTTTCTGCTTGCTTGTGGTCCATTTGCATTGTACAAATTTCTATAATGATGTTCCGGGCCCCGCCCACCACCACTGCCCTACATACTGCAGTACTGGTCAAAAGTAGTGCACTATGTAGGGAATACGGTGGCATTTAGGATGGGCCCCGAGAGAAAACATGACTGTCATATTTCTCTGTTTGAATAATGGGGTCTGTTTCTTTTTAGTATTGTTTTGGTTATCCAACCAATGTGCTGCATTGTAAAATGTCTTGTAAATACTGTGTTTTAAGTGCAATATTGTACATTGAGAGTATGTAGATTTTTTGTGGGACTTTATTTTCTTACCTTATTTAGTTGTCTTAACGCCTGTTTAAAAAGACTGGATAGAAACCATACAGTATATTAATAAGCACTTGCTGTTGTTGGATCACAGGTGTTTAATACCTTTCCCTTCTGGTTTTATTCTCATGCATTTACCTACAATCACCAAGGATTTGTAGAGACATGTCATGTGTTTTGCAGATACATTATCAAGTGCCACTCACTCAAACAAATGCACACTGACAATAATCAATGCTACTGATATTTAGGACAACATATCGATTACGTTACCATAACATTGGGTGTTGACATGGATACCGTTTGTAGAATCCTAACTGGACTGAAGGAACATCATGAAGATGTTTATGGAACAAAACGTTGAAATGCTCTAGAAAGACAACATACTAAGATAATAAAGACAGTTTGATTACCTGATATTTTGTTTGGTAATACTCATTATAAACACACACAGAGGGAGACCATAAGACTCATGAAATCACACTGACAGATTATGATACTTTTTTACAACAATGTGCATTATAAAGAGGCCACTATTTTTCTAAACTCTAGTTAAAAAAAAAAAGCCTCCTTCAAATGAAATCACACTGCAAAATCATAATGAAGTTTCCGGTATGTCTTATGCACTTTCAACCATGAAAATAACCCTGAAAGTTCTGCATTGTTAGAATTTCAATAAATGTGTGACTGGTGACTTGATGCAGAATTTGGCACATGGACACAAGGATATTTCATTAAGAAATGAAGTGCTGTAATGATTCGCAAATTTGTAAAACAAAAATTAGCCAACTATTCAATGGAAAGCATCAACCAGAATACAGGGAAGTTTATTTTATAATGGCCTGTTTGTGACTTGTTCATAATTGTTGGTTCCATTTGATTATCACATCATTGATACTTACTATACAGGTAGTAGGAAAATAAAATGAAAACATAACAGACCAAACAAAAGTAGTTCTCTCCACACGCTCTTTTTAAGATTAAAAGCATTGGTCACCAAATATCATGGTCAAACGTTATGACACCACAGCCACCGCCATGCCGGCAGCCATCTTGTTCATGTCCTTAGATGGCAACTTCCTGTAGAACCTGTGTCCCCTGTCGTCGCTGTCCTCAAACACGAAGCCCGGCAGGGAGTCGTAGCTAGCTGGACAAACGCTGATCCTACAACACAAAATCATACCATTACCTGAATGATATACGATAAAATACCAGAAAATGCAATACCTTTATTGTTCGCTCGTGGAAAATAATCTTGCTGCAAGTTCAGCACATCATAATCATCCACAAATTCACAACACTAGCACTTATTAAGGTTGAGGTTATAAAAGTGATTCAGGTTTACATCAGACATTCATTTCATTCAGGTGGTAAAACAGCTTCACTTTCGTTTGATGTCCCTCCTGGGATGTACCGGCTGATTCCAGGGGACTCCAGACTAAATGCTTGTAGGTTAACTTTGTGTGTCAAATCAAATGTTACTCATCACGTACACAGTTTACAGCAGGTATAAACAGTGCAGCGAAATGCTCAGCGTGTGTGTGCATCTCTGCTGGGTAACTGTGTGTGTGTGTGTGTGTTACCTCTTGGGGGTGAACTCTGTGCTGTACATGGTGCCGCTCTCCAATGGGGCATCAGCCCTCAAGGGGGCGTGAGCTGGCTTGAAGCTCACATTGGGCTGCAGTTCGTGGGGTGTAAAATGGGCCTGGATAAGAGAATACAATCAAATAGAATAGATTTTCAAATAATGGCTTCTAAGAATGTGGCCTGGAGCCAAAGAGAGACAGGGGCTCTGCTACACTCTTAGAAAAAAAGGTGCTATTTAGAACCTAAAAGGGTTATTCGGCTACCCCCATAGGATAACCCTTTGAAGAACCCTTTTTGGCTGTAACCCAAAAGTGTTCTACCGGGAACCAAAAAAAGGGTACTCCTACGGGGACTGCCGAAGAACAAACTTGAAACACTTTTTTCTAAGGGTGTATATGTGTAGATAATTGAGCAGTGTCTCAAAGAACACCCTAAACCCACCCATATCTGGCCAAAACTAGTGCACTCCATGGAGGCAGTACTGAGAACTGGCCGGTGATTTCAGATGGTAGGTACCATAATATCTCCTATTGTTGTGTCCTTCCACAGGGCACTTAGCCCCTAAAACAGCTCCATAGGTGCTACAATGTAGCTGATCCTGTGCTCTTCCCAAAAGTATTTTTCTATAGGCAGGGTGTGATTTGAGAATTGCCCTGGCATGCCAATGGAAACAGAAGAGTCTTGAATTGCCTTGAAAGTGGTGAGATGGTCCATCCTTCCGGTGGCTCTCTGCATCTCCTCAGGCTTCTTGATCATGGCCTGTCTCTTGACCTCCCAAGGCTGGTAGTCATCCCTCATGGTGGTGCAGACCTGGAGGTAGTGGGGTGGGAACGTTCATTTTGATGCTACAATAAACTTACCCCAAAAAATCCCAACTGACCCGGTTACAGGACAAAATGAGAACGCACCGTTTTGAACGTAATAAAACATATATTCAATCATATTTATGTGCTGTTGAAATAATCTCCCAAGAATTTAACAGCAAACACTTTAGTGAACAACATAACTAATATTACATCAGAACATCCATATCAGTAAGACACGATATCAGTATGACAATACATATAAGTACAACAACATAACTATAATATTACATCAGAACATCCATATCAGTAAGACACGATATCAGTATGACAATACATATAAGTACAACAACATAACCGCTAAACAATATATCAGCCCAGCAATATATTAACAGGTGCAGTGCATTCGGAAAGTATTCAGACCCCGGCACTTTAAAAAAACTATATACGTTAGCCTTATTCAGAAATGGTTTAAATACATGTTTGTCCTCATCAATCTACACACAATACCCATAATGGCAAAGGAAGGAGAAGGATAATAAACAAAAAATATAAATATATATATATATATATATATATATATATATATATATATATATATATATATATATATATTGCATTTACATAATTATTCACAGACTTTACTCAGTACGTTGTTGAATTTACAGTCTTCTTGTGTATGACGCTACAAGCTCGGCACACGTATTTGGGGTGGCAGGTAGCCTAGTGGTTAGAGTGTGGTCGCTGCAAATACATTCAAAGACTTGTCCCGAAGCCACTCCTTCTTTGTCTTGGCTGTGTGCTTAGGGTCATTGTCCTGTTGGAAGGTGAACCGTGGCCCCAGTCGGAGGTCCTGAGCGCTCTGGAACAGGTTTTCATCAAGGATCTCTGTACTTTCCTCCGTTCATCTTTCCCTCAATCCTGTCTAGTCTCCCAGTCCCTGCCGCTGAAAAACATCCCCACAGCATGATGCTGCAACCACCATGCTTGGGATGGTGCCAGGTTTCCTCCAGACTTGATGCTTGGCATTCAGGCCAAAGCGTTAAATCTTGGTTTCATCAGCAGAGAATCTGTCCACTCTACCATAAAGGCCTGATTGGTAGAGTTCTGCAGAGATGGTTGTCCTTCTGCAAGGTTCTCCCATCTCCACAGAGGAACTCTTGACCTCTGTCAGAATGACCATCTATACAGGTAGTAGTAAAAATAAAATCAAAAACATAACACCTCCCTGACAAAGCCCCTTCTGACTCGATTGCTCCTTTTGGCAGGGCGGCCAGCTCTAGGAAGAGTCTTGGTGGTTCCAAACTTCTTCCATTTAAGAATGATGGAGACCACTGTGTTCTTATGGACCTTCAATGCTGTAGACATTTTTTGGTACCCTTCCCCAGATCTGTGCCTCTTCACAATCCTGTCTCGCAGTTTTGCCGACAATTCCTTCAACCTCATGCCTTGGTTTTTGCTCTGACATGCACTGTCAACTGTGGGACCTTATATAGACAGCTGTGTGCCTTTCAAATCATGTCCAATCAATTGAATTTACCACAGGTGGACTCCAATCAAGTTGTAGGAACATCTCAAAGATGATCAATGGAAACCGGATGCACCTGAGCTCAATTTTGAATCTCATAGCAAAAGGTTTGTATTGTATTTTTACTTGTTTTTATAAATTAGCAAAAATGTCTAAATACCTGTTTTCACTTTGTCATTATGAGGTATCATGTGTAGATTCATGAGGATTTGTTTTTAAAATGGATTAAATAGAATAAGGCTGTAATATAACAAAATGTGGAAAAAGTCAAAGGGTCTGAATACTTTCTGAATGCACTGTAAATATTCAGACCATTTGCTAGGGTACTTGAAATTGAGCTCAGGTGCATCTTCAGATGACTCTGACAGAATGACATTTCACCAATCATGCCAAGCGTCACATCTGGTGGAAACCTGCCACCATCCCTACGGTGAAGCATGGTGGTGGCAACATCATGCTGTAGGGATGTTTTTCAGTGGCAGGCCCTGGAAGACTAGTCAGGATCGAGGGCAAGATGAATGGAGCAAAATACAGAGATCCTTGATGAAAACCTGCTCCAGAGCACTCAGGACCTCAGACTGGGATGAAGGTTCACCTTCCAACAGGACAAGACCCTAAGAACATAGCCAAGACAATGCAGGAGTGGCTTCGGGACAAGTCTCAATGTCCTTGAGTGGCCCAGCCAGAGCCTGGATTTGAACCTGATCGAACCTATGGAGAGACCTGAAGATAGCTTTGCAGCGACTCTCCCCATCGAACCTGATCAAACCTATGGAGAGACCTGAAGATAGCTTTGCAGCGACTCTCCCCATCGAACCTGATCAAACCTATGGAGAGACCTGAAGATAGCTTTGCAGCGACTCTCCCCATCGAACCTGATCAAACCTATGGAGAGACCTGAAGATAGCTTTGCAGCGACTCTCCCCATCGAACCTGATCAAACCTATGGAGAGACCTGAAGATAGCTTTGCAGCAACTCTCCCCATCGAACCTGATCAAACCTATGGAGAGACCTGAAGATAGCTTTGCAGCGACTCTCCCCATCGAACCTGACATTTGCCAACATTTCTAAAAACATGTTTTTAATTTGTCGTTATGCTGTATTGTGTGGAGATTGAGGGCAAAAAAATATTTAATCCACTTTAGAATAAGGCTGTAACGTAACAAAATGTGGAAAAAGTCAAGAGGTCTGAATACTTTCTGAATGCCTGTATCGTCTCATCCCCACCTGGAAGGGAGCTGATGACTTGGTGGGCCGATTGAAGGGCTTGGCAGAGATGAAGGGCTGGATGTTGTGTTGGACGTAGACTGAACCAGACGTGGTGCTCATGTCCATGTGCTCTGTGGGGCTGACATACTGCAGGCTCTTGTGCAGCTGAGGCAGGGACACGGGCCACTGCTGGAAACGCTCCTTAAACTCTGTGCTGCTCTGAAAGGGAACGTCAGACGTCACCTAGGAACAGAGTAGAGTGGAATAGAGGTTTATTGTTCACCCTCAGATGGACATTTGACTTTGGTTTCACCTCAGTAACATACATCAACTCACCAGATAATCATATTGAAAATAACAACACATTCAAACAAAACTACACGTCTATCTTCAATCTGCACTTCAATGAGATTCTTTTACATTTTAGTCATTTAGCAGACGCTCTTATCCAGAGCAACTTAACCCTAATTGCTCTTGTAAGTGCCTTGCTCAAGGGCACATCAAGAGATTTCACCTAGTCAGCTCGGTTACTGGCCCAACCTCTTAACCGCTAGGCTACCACCCAGAGATTTTTCATCAGCCACTGTCTACTAATGATCAAATACCAGTTGAAGTTATCACTGGCCAGAAAAGGTAAGTGAAGAGGAGTGAGTTAGTGAGATATTAATCTGGGTTAACCTAGAACTAAAATCATGTGCTCGATTACATAGTCTGTGACTAGTGAGATGTCATTAAACACAGCGTTACCTTTCCAGGGTTAGGTTTATAGCTCTGGGGCAGCTGTCCTGGCAGGCCCTGGTAGTCTCTTCGGTTGGTGGTGAGGTCTTGTAGGGGCTGGCTACTGGGTTTATAGGGCTCTGGAGCCTTCACCCAGCGTGCCTCCAGAGGGTGGGACACATAGCACTGCTGGTTACTGGTCACCCCATCGAAGGGGGTATCGGACATTTTGGGGATACTGGAGGGCTTGAAGCTCTCCCTGGGGGCAAGGCCTCGGGAGAGGAAGTCGTCCTGGAAGGTGGTGTGGCCGTCGAACTTGGCGTCTGGCGGGTGGTAGGTCAGGTCGGGTTTCTTCAGCTCCCGCTTGCACATCTCCCACTGTCGGAAATCCTCTTGAAACATTAAAAGAGTTGAAACATTAAAAGATTTGTATGTGTTAGTTTTGGTTATAATCATAGTTTATTTATAGAGAGCATTTGTTATGATGTAATTTTGATGTATAAAATATCCCATAGAAATTGCAACGTATTAACTTTAAATGCCAATATTTCTTATATCATACTAAAATAAGGATCACTGTGCGGTACCCCTTGTAGAAATGTGTCATGTGTCTGGTATTCATCAAACAACTCAGAATAGCTCACCTTTGTATGTAGGCACTGTATCCATTTTGTGCCCTGTTGTGCGTACCCTCTCGCTGGGTCTGGAAGGGGCGAAGGGTTGGACCTCATAAAGGCTGTAGTCCTGTTTGTAGGTGGTCCCCAGATCTATGTCTCCAGGTTTGGGTTTGTACTCCGCCTGCTGTTTCCCCGGGCGTCGAGTCACCACGTAGGGAATAAAGTCAGTCCTAGGAAGAGCGAGAGAGTAACCAGTCTTTTTCATTCATTTGGGATTGAGACCTCTGTGGATAACTCCTAATTAATATAGTTAGTGATATCTACATAATAGGTTGACTTTGGAATATGGAATCGGGTCAATTTTTAGAGACCACTTAAAGGTACATTTTCCAAAATCTCCTCAAAACCGCATGAGGGGTGTGCGTGTGTGTGCGTGTGTGTGTGCGCCTCAAAAGACTTTGCATTAAATGAGAGTGGTTGAATAGCAGAAGATTGACACAGTCTCAAATAGCACCCTATTTCCTTACATTTGGTTGTACACTACTTTTGTCCCCTGCCCTTTGTGGCATTCTTGGCCAAAAGTAGTGTACTTGAAAGGGATTGGTGTTTCATTAAGGTGTGATCCATGACTAAGGCGTTTACTTGAATGTAGTAGTTCCATCCATTCTCCCCCGGTCACCGTGGTTAACAGGCTTTGGTTTCAGGCTCTGGGGCGGGTTGTATCTTCCATAGGCGGGGTACTTCTCTGTGTACTCGGTCAGGACACATGTCACATTGGGCTTTCCATACAGAGCTGTGGGTTGGTGGGGGCAGCGATGGCGTCTAGACAGAGGGCAAAGTTCAAAACTTTATTTTACTGAACGTGCTCTATCTTAAACTTGACAGCTGTGCTGACGTGCATTAACAGTGGACTAATGAACACAATACCAATAGAGTGTAGTATTAATTTACAATGCAATTATGGTGACTGGCAGTGAGTTAGGCTAGTTACGTAGCATGCCACCCTACACTTAGAAAGAGCATTCTCTGCATGAAATAACAGACTAGTCATCTTAACTCTTCCTTTAGTTAAGTGCAGAATGGAAACCAGCAGGCTGGGTGTGAGCAATTATCTACCTGGTTATGCAATGCAATGAATGTGTACTGACTGAGCTTGGTGTGAATTCTTTAAAAGAATGGCAGACTTGTATTTCATCTTAGATTAACAGACATTTAACTCAATATGATGCATCAGCCATGCATTTATATTGCATCTATAGTGACTTAACAGGCACAGTAACATAATTCATTCCCATGGTCAGACTCAGAATCAGAAAAACATGATTGCATTCACTGACCTATTTGAAAGGCGTATGAAAACATTGTGCAACAATCACATGATAATAAACCAAACATGATAATACCCTACATTGGAGTATTGTGTTAACATAGTTAGTTTGGGGTAAAATAAAGAGTAGAAGAAAAAAAACTGAACTTGAATAAACTGACAACTGTAATCAATAGGATACCAATGTCAGAAATCATGGGCTACATTTTCAATGATTGCTGTGGATTTTGAATAGCTGATATCGTTTCAGGGCAATAAGAAATGCACTAGTTTCTGTGTAACCAAGGGCATTGTCTTTACTCATGACAGGGAGTGTCTGTGAGCAAGTGATAATAGAGACATAGCTAGCTACACAGCATTGTGAGTTATGGTAGGTCTACAGATCTATATAAAGCCAGACACGTCTCCTTGTATTGGTGAAATGACAAATGTAGCTAGACTATGCAAAAAAGGCACATCGTAGCTATGTTCGCACCTATCTAGGATACTTTTTATTCAGTCGGTCATTAGTGCAACAATATTTTCCAGGGCAATATTTTTTTTCCATGACTAGCCATTGGACAACTTGGAAACATGGCAAAAGTGTCTATTTATTTTGCCGCTGAATACTCATTCTTGTGACAGTCAATTTCTGACAATTTACAATGCCATATGGGTCGTTCTAAGAATTTCAGCATTTCTAGTTTTGTAGCGAAAGGAATGGCAAATGGATTGGATAGAGTTTTTACAACAGTGATTCATAATGAATGTTAGTCAATAATAAATACAATATTTTCCATTTTAATGTCAACTCCATACACTACTTGGCATACGCGTGTCAATTCACTAGTTAGTCATCCTAAATTAACGCACGGAAATAATTTATCCACACACAAACTTGTGGAAACACTGGTAATCTCATGAATGTAATCAGACTTTTTTTTACTAGACTAAATCAATACATCCTCCTTACCCACAGCTGCAGATCTCACATATGCATAGCCGTTTCATGTCTTTGAGGGGGGAGGCTAGCGTGTTTCTGCAATCCCACAAACACCGCCCGACAGCTCCGTTCTTTTATACCTCAGTGGACAGCTCGCGCTACTGTGCAGTTTTGTTTCTATGGAAGCAGCACGTTACCCCAGCAACCGCTGAGCTTCCTAGTAACGACGTAACGTACTACGTCATTTAAACAGCGCGTCAACATTTTACGTATTGTTCCGGGCAAACAACGTGAGTGAGTTGTGTCCACGTTTGTGTTTTATGTGACTTTTGTCGCATAATATTGAGATTTCTTATATGATATGATCATTTCTTTTAGGTTATGAATCATATATATATAGTAATATACTACTTTGTATACAAAGCTAACATTGTTGTCCACGCTTCTTTTAGCTGAGTGCAGCATGTTGTAAAATACTGTAAGTTGCAGCTACAAATCAAGCACCTTTTGTATTGCTGTCATTCAGAATGGAGGTGTGTTGTCTTACTAACTAACTTTGCTGTGTTGAGTGCACTGGCACTGATCAGTATTTATTGCAGTAGCTAGCTAGCTAGCTAGGTAATAGTAACATTACTAGATATCTCCTAAAGTTTGTTTCCTCGCCTGATGTATTAGCTAGTCCAAAGCAGTCAAACATGGGACACACCAGTTTGGATAAGATCAAAGCACTACAGAAGAATCCAGCCAACGTCAGGAACCTGTGCATTCTGGCACACGTGGACCATGGTAGGTTCCATTGACTTGATTATTGAGAATGTTGCACGGGATAATACTGTACATGGTCATGATGACAGTTGTTTGCATGCATGACCATTTGTAGTGACACTCCATTCATATCCACCACTATCTATTTTGCAGGCAAAACAACTCTGGCAGATAGCTTGGTGGCCAGCAATGGCATTATATCAAGTCGCTTAGCCGGAAAGGTTAGTATGACTTGATCTCAATCATCTGTAGTGGTATTATCCTTGTCATACTTCTGTAGCCAGACTTTGTTATTTGGCCCTTTTACTAATCTAGTTGTGTGTCCCTGATCTACACATTGATCTGTGATATGGTCATGTATACATCTGTGTTCTGATGTTGTTTCTGTATTAGCTGAGGTACCTGGACAGCCGGGAGGATGAGCAGATCCGAGGGATCACGATGAAGTCCAGCGCTATCTCACTGCACTATGCTTCTGGTAAGACAACACAGTAGGAACATGTTGACTTGGATACGTTGAGACCTGTTGTGAGGCGGACTACTTGTCTCATTGACCCTTGCGTGTGTGTGTGTACCTGTGTGTGTGTGTCTCAGGGGAGAAGGACTACCTGATAAACTTGATTGACTCTCCGGGCCATGTGGACTTCTCGTCTGAAGTGTCCACCGCCGTCAGACTATGTGATGGGGCCATTGTCATCGTAGATGCTGTGGAGGGAGTTTGTCCACAGGTAAGGCAATGATTGTGTCCCAAATGGCACCCTAGGGTTCTGGTCAAAAGTAGTGCACTATTTAGTGAATAGAGTGGGATTTTGGACACTTACGTACTTAGGTTATAGCCTTGGTGCTCCCGAGTGGCTCAGTGGTGTAAGGCACTGCATCTCAGTGCTAGAGGCATCACTACAGACATCACTACAGACCCTGGTTCAATTCCCAACCCTGGTTCAATTCCAGGCTCTATCACAACCAGCTGTGATTAGAAGTCCCATAGGGCGGTACACAATTGGCCCAGTGTCGTCCGGAGTAGGCCATCATTGTAAATAAGAATTTGTTCTTAACTGACTTGCCTAGTTAAATAAAGGTTAAATAAATAACTACCTGTTCTCCACTGGTTCTGCATTAGTGTTTCATTAAATAGTTTCATGGAAATGGGGCACCAAGCTCACCCATTGAGTTTTTACTTTTTGCATTTTTTGCAAATGTCCTTAAATTCTACACATTTCTCGATAGAGCTGACATGTATTTTCTGCAGTTTTAAAGCTAATTTCCAGCAATTCTACTCATTTTACCTTAGAGCTGAGAGAAATGTGGCAGTTTTAGAATTAATTTCCTGAGATTCTACATATTCTACCTTAGAGCTGAGAGAAAATGTGGCAGTTTTAAAGCTAATTTCCTGCAAGTCTATGCATTTTGCTGTGTTTTTCAAGACTAATTCATTGTTTTGGGAATTTTCTCCCTTACTGTCTAGCTTTTATTTGCATGATTGTTAGTTCTCAAAGATTATATTATTTGAAGAAAGATCTCTACATACTTTATATCTGGCTTTAGATGGTTCAGTTTACACAAGGTGTTTTTTCATCCCGAAAATCAATAATAAAAAATGAAATATATTTAAAACATGTATACGCTGTTTGGACTTAGGCGACCCGAAAAGGCTTAGGTGGCCTGTGCAAGGATTTCAATTGCAGAAAAATCCCTGTCATTGTTTTGGAATGTGATATGAATTATATTTGTCGCTCTACTTTCTCAACTTCGTGGCATTTTCATTTTGTCTTTGTTGACGTGAGACTTCGTCATTTACTCAGAGTATCTGTGTGTGTGTGTGTGTGTGTGTGTGTCCGCCCATCCGTCTGTAGACCCAAGCAGTGCTGCGTCAGGCATGGCTGGAGAACATCAGGCCTGTGCTGGTGATCAACAAGATTGACCGGCTCATCATGGAGCTGAAGCTCACCTCTCAGGAAGCCTACACACACCTGCAGAAGATTCTAGAACAGGTGAGTCCCTGACCTCTAAAGACAAGTGTGATTAGTCAAAAAACACAAGACAGAAACAGTATACCTGCCATATAAGTAGCACACAATTAATTGCCCCTGAGGGTAAGTTGAATCGAACTGAACTGAATTGAATGTACTGTTTTCGGTTAAGGAATCAGTTATAACAGAGACATGTTCTGGAACGTTTATGATTCTTAATACAGAAGTGTATTAAAGAAGTGTATTAAACAGAAGTGTATTTCCCTCCTCACAGGTGAATGCAGTGACAGGCTCTCTGTTTACCTCTAAAGTGCTGGAGGACCGCGCGGTGAAAGAGGAGCGGGCGGAGGAAGATAAGGAGGAGGGGGACATCGAGCCTGCTGAGTGTCCCGGGTCAGAGCAGGTGTACGACTGGAGCGCCGGGCTAGAGGATTCGGATGACTCCCAGCTCTACTTCTCTCCAGACCAGGGGAATGTGGTCTTCGCCAGTGCCATAGACGGATGGGGCTTCAGGTGGCTCCTGGGTTATATGCATTAGTGCACACCGTAGCAAAACGTTTTGCAACTGAAAACAAAAACCAGCATTTCTTATTGGACATGTTCAGGAGGTAGTCACTCCCCTTTTGGGCATGTTTGCTCCTGTTTGGTTCCTAGTGAATACGACGCTGGTCTTCTAAAGGTCTTGGGGGTCTGTAGCCTTGGGTCTGTTCAGAAGGGCATTATTTTGCAAAAAAATATATATATATTGCACTTACGTAAGTGTTCAGACCCTTTACTCAGTACTTTGTTGAAGTACATTTGGCAGCTGGGCCACTCAAGGACATTGAGACTTGTCCCAAAGCCACTCCTGCGTTGTCATGGCTGTGTGATTAGGGTCGTTGTCCTGTTGGAAGTTGAACCTTCGCCCCAGTCTGAGGTCCTGAGCACCCTGGAGCAGGTTTTCGTCAATGATCTCTCTGTACTTGGCTCCATTCATCTTTCCCTTAATCCTGACATCCCCACAGCATGATGATGCTGCCACCACCATGTTTCACCATAGGGATGGTGCCAGGTTTCCTCCAGACATGACGCTTGGCATTCAAGCCAAATAGTTAAATCTTGGTTACATCAGATCAGAGAATCTTGTTTTCTTATGGTCTGAGAGACTTTAGGTGCCTTTTGGCAAACTCCAAGCTGGCTGTCATGTGCATCTTACTGTGGAGTGGCTTCCGTCTGTCCACTCTACCATAAAGGCCTGATTGGTGGAGTGCTGCAGAGATGGTTGTCCATCTGGAAGGTTCTCCCATCTCCATGAAATCTAGCTATGTCAGAGTGACCATTGGGTTCTTGGTCCCTTCTTCCTCAATTACTCAGTTTGGCTGGGCGGCCAGCTCTAGGAAGAGTCTTGGTGGTTCCAAACTTCTTCCATTTAAGTATGATGGAGACCACTGTGTTCTTGGGGACCTTCCCCAGATCTGTGCCTCGACACAATCCTGTCTCGGCGCTCTACAGACAATTCCTTCGACCACATGGCTTGGTTTTTTCTCTGACAAGCACTGTCAACTATATAGACAGGTGTATGCCATTCCAAATCATGTCCAATCAATTGAATTTACCACAGCTGGACTCCAATCAAGTTGTAGAAACATCTCAAGGATGACCATTGGCTACACGATGCATCTGAGCTTAATTTTGAGTCTCATAGTTAAGGGTCTGAATACTTATATAAATAAGGTATTTTGGTTGTACATTTATTTGTTTTATACATTTGCACAAATTTCTAAAAACCTCTTGTCACTTTGACATTATGGGGTATTATGTGTAGATTAATGAGAATTGTAATTTTTTAAATCAATTTTAGAATAAGGCTGTAACGTAACAAAATGTGGAAAAAAACTATGTGTCTGAAACTTCCCAAATGCACTGTATGTGGAACCATCAATACATGTCTTGGGAGTTGGTCAGGTATTTGGTTATTGTTGAAATGTCCACTAGGTGGCGCTTTTGCCTTAGCTTTCAGAGAATGAAAAGAGGGTATAATTCTGCATGACTGCAATTGATGTAGAATTCTAAATAACCAGCTGAGTAGGAAGAGGACTTTAGCTCTTGTTCACATAACAGTCAAAACATCTCAAACCCAATGTAATGATATTTCAGCCTAGCCAGCCTGCACATTCTTATGTCCCTCAAATCAGGTCAGTGCTCGGCTAGCAAGGTGTTTAATGTTCTCCCCCATGCTACAGAGCAGTCACATAGTAACTACTAAAGACAGACTAGACTATGCATTGTAGTCATTAGTGTGTCTGTTTTATACAGGTGTGTACACAAGGACATAGATACCTTGTTTTGAGGGCAGCTGTGGCTCTAGGATCGATGAAAATAACCAATGAAGTCAGTGTTATTCAGTGGAAACCAAGTGTTTTACAAGCGATGTTGACCGACACCCATTCAAGTGATGCATTGCTCATTTCTTGTCTAAAAAGCTCTGTTTTGACAACTCAAAAACACATCACTGAGAATTACAAACAGGCATAGATTTCAAATGTTCAGTGCAGGCTATTGTCAGTAAAGGCCTCTGTACAACCACAATCTACAACAAAGAGGCTGAAGCATAATGAAGAGGAAATATCAATCAATCACTGTGGTGTTTAGCTTTTCTGTCGTTGGTATTTTCCAGCGTTAGCAGCTTTGTGTGTTTTCTTGTAGTATCCAGCAGTTTGCCCAGATCCACAGCCAGAGGATGGGCATCAGGGCTGAGGTACTCCTGAAGACTCTCTGGGGAGACTTCTACCTCAACGCTAAAGCCAAGAAGATCATGAAGGGAGCTCACGTAAGACCAATGCTAACGTTCTACCACAGTAATGAATGCTAAGAGTTGCGTCCCAAATAGCACCTTATTCCCTTTATAGTGCACTACTTTTGACCAAGGCCCACAGTGCTCAACAGTAGTGCAATATATAGGGAATTTGGGACAGTATCTGTGTCCAAAATCTGCCTTCTACTTACTAAAACTTCATACTGTGTGCTAATCATACCACATACTATTAAGAATGTAATGTTTAGTAAAAACGTATGCAGTAAGCAACAAATGTCAACATACTAGGCTCATCATACTGAGGCTTCATCTGATGCACAATTAATTTGTTCCCTGCCATTTGTTCATTTTTGTCATCTTATCTGATTATCAGCTGTTGTCAAACACACGTGGGTCTGAAAGGAGCATTCTGTTCCTCAATACTGTGCAGCAAATTCTTCCCGATGAAATGAGTATGACATCCTGGCATTAAAATCATACTAAGTTTTCAACATTTCAGAGTACTATTTAAAACACAAGTATGGGTATTTGGACAGGCCCACAGACTAAGTGTTGCAGCTGTATGGTGCTAATGGGTTCCACGTTATACTACTAAAGCCACTCTGTTGCAGACTCCCACTCAGAACCACACTAGCTTCTGACCCTTCTGACTGCATTAGCCGTTAGCCTTCAGCGCTAGGTAGTAGACAGTACGGAGAGGGCAGCACAATATCCCTAAGTTATAGTGCTGTTTGTTGTGTTGGCCCTTGAATTGTCCTTATGTTCATTATTAACATCCAGTAGGGACCTTTATTTTGAGCATTTGTAATGTGTTGTGTTCATTTGGTCGTACAGTGGGACTCTGGGAGAGACTAGCATAATGAACATGCATTACACACAGACCGTCACATTCTCAGACTGTTCAAATATCTAATCAGTCATTAGACGGATCAATATAATGTTTCCTCCACTATAGAACAGAGTAGACTCATCCACACACAGTCCAACCTTCAGTCTGTCCCATTGATTTTCAGTCCATAGAAAGTGGATGATAGAGCTTTTAGTGCAGCCAGTAGCCAGCCCTCTCAGAGAGATGAAGGCACCATATTCCCTCTATAGTCCACTACCTTTGTCCAGGGCCCATAGGGAATAGAATGCTTGCTTTGAGTGCTACGGAGGATTGACTTCGTATGATATATTTCAGCTCTTGTTCTACATTCGGTGACACAGGGTCATATTTGGATTGGTGCACTTTTAGAAAGCGAGTCGTTTTACAGTACTGGAGCTGAGAGACTGGACGGGTTGACCTATGCGCTGGTGTGTGTGTGCGTACATGACTGTGTGCGCCTATGCACTTTGGTGTGTGTGTGCGTGCGTTCACTCAGTGCACTTGGTGAGAAACACAGCACTGTGTGTGCCTCTTCAGAGCTTTCATAATCCCACACAGCAGCCTATTTGTTGGAACAGTCAGCTATTAACGCCAGTACACCATGTCTGTAGTGCACTATATACAGGGTAGGGTGCTATTTGTGATGCATCCATAGTGAAGACAATAGTGCATAAATCCAATCAATGATTCTCCATCTGTTTCTGAAAGATCCATTTTCTCACTCTTTCTTCCTCTTCCTGTAATTCTCTCTACAGGCCAAAGGAAAGAAGCCTCTGTTTGTTCAGCTCGTCCTGGACAACATATGGAGTTTATATGACGCTGTTGTTACCAGACGGTAAGGGATCTCTGAAGATGTGATCTCTATCTCTATGCTGTTCTGGTTCCTTGCAGCACCTTTGTTAAATGTTGAAGTATGTATGAAGATGGAGTGCTTTTGAGATGTGAATGATGATGTACGTGTGCTCTCTCTCCTCTCAGAGACAAGGAGAAGATAGAGAAGATGATGATGTCACTAGATGTTAAGGTGATGACCAGAGACTCGCGTCACTCCGACCCAAAAGTCCTCCTCTCTGCCATCTGCAGCCAGTGGCTCCCCGTCTCACAGGCTGTGCTGTGTATCCTACCTCTGTCTGTCTGTGTGTGTGTGTGTGTGTGTGTGCGCGCTTCCTTAACCCTGTGCCCCAGTCATGGTGTGTGATAAGCTGCCCAGTCCGTTGGACATGACCTCTGAGAGAATAGAGAGACTGATGAGTGTTGGAGCACGCAGGTTCCACTCACTACCCCTGCAGACCCAGGAACTGAAGACCGGTGAGACACACACACACACTGCAGTTGCAGAAAAGTTGTCTTGGTCTGCTGTATGTGGGTGGTTCAGTGCGTGGGGGAAGATGATGTGTGTGAGCTCTTCCACAGCCCACCTGGCATATTCTGCTTTTACGAAGGCATTTCTGTATCCTGTGAAGGTCTTAGTTTAGCAGACCTGCTAGTCATTTCCTCCCTCCACCCAGCCCCAGTTCAAGGCTTTCTTCTTTCCCAGACCGCCTGGCTATGGAGAGGAGAGTTGGCAGGGCTGGTCTCTTTCCAGCTCTCACCTCATGTTAACGAGATCAGTGTTGCTTTTAATGCACAGAACAGATGAAATGTTTTTAACAAAATATGAAAAATGGATACATTCAGGTAGTACAGATCACCATACCTCCAGATTTGACTACCTTGTTGAATGGATAATCAATGATATTCATATATCAATACATTTCCAGGGAAGCTGTTTGGTGTCTTCACTTGGGAACAAACAGAAGCTAAATGGGCCAAAATGGGCAGGGTTCTACCTAAATTAGTCCAATAAGAAACACGTTTTTTTGTTACGGTGTGCACTACTGAACATGTCCTAGGTGCCTTTAGAGCTTGGGCTAAAACGAGAGGCAATGTTTGAACATGTTCATGACAACCTCTATAGTATCTGGGTGGGTAAGGAGTAATACAGTACTCTGTTGAGAACAGAGACTTTCCTCCATTTAAAAGGCACATTTAAGCAAGAATGGAATATTATTTACTTTGAGTCAAGCTGTTAAATCCTATATTTTACACAGAGTTTATGCTGTGGTTTCTGTATACTGTGGTACTTGGTTCTCTTATTTAATTCTAACTATATGCTCAGTAACCTTGTCCTGTGTGTTCCCAGCCTTCATGCAGTGTTCCAGTGATGACACAGCCCCTGTCATTGTGTTTGTGTCCAAGATGTTTATGGTGGACGCCAAGGCCCTGCCTCAGAACAAACAGAGGTAAGTGTGTGTTTGGTGTGTTTGGTCCTGGACATCATGCAGAGGTACAGAAAGTGAGTGTGACTGTAGGAACGACACTAGATGGCACTCTTGTCTATGGGTTTCATTGTGTGTGTGTGTGTGTGTGTGTGTGTGTGTGTGTGTACACACTATTGGTCAAAAGTTTGTACATACCTACTCATTGAAGTGTTTTTTTCTTTATTTTGACTATTTTCTACATTGTAGAATAATAGTGAAGACATCAAAACTATGAAATAACACATGGAATCATGTAGTAACCAGAAAAGTGTTAACCTCTCTAGGGTACGTAAGACGGTAGCGTCCCACCTCTTCAACAGCCAGTGAAACTGCAGGGCGCCAAATTCAAAACAATAGAAATCCCATAATTAAAATTCCTCAAACATACATGTATTTTACACCATTTTAAATATACACTTAATAACATAGCCATTTTTCCAGCCAAAGACAGGATTCACAAAAAGCAGAAATATAGATAAAATGAATCTCTAACCTTTGATGATCTTCATCAGATGACACTCATAGGACTTCATGTTACACAATACATGTATGTTTTGTTCGGTAAAGTTCATATTTATATCCAAAAATCTGAGTTTCCATTGGCGCCTTACGTTCAGAAGTTCCAAAACATCCTTTGATTTTGCAGAGAGCCACATCAATTTACAGGAATACTCATAATAAACATTGCTAAAAGATACAACTGTTATGCATGGAATTGTAGATGCACTTCTCCTTGATGCAACTGCTGTGTCAGATTTTAAAAAAAGCTTTACGGAAAAAGCAAACCATGCAATATTCTGTGTCGGCGCTCAGAGCCCAATCAAGACACAATATTATGCAGTCAACAAAAGTCATAAATAGCATTAAATCTTCACTTACCTTTTGCTGATTTTCATCAAAATGCACTCCCAGGACTCCCACTTCCACAAGAAATGATTGTTTTGTTCGGTAATGTCCATCATTTATGTCCAAATAGTTACTTTTGTTAGCGCGTTTGGTAAACAAATCCAAAGTTACGAAGCACGTTCACAAAAAGCAGACGAAATGTCAAAAAGTTCCGTAACAGTCAGTAGAAACATGTCAAAAGATGTATTGAATCAATCTTTAGGATGTTTTTAACATAAATCTTCAATAATGTTCCAACCGGAGAATTCCATTGTCTTCAGAAGTGCGATGAAACAGAGCTCCCTCTCATGTGAACGCGCATGGTCAGAGCATGATCAGCTCATGGCAGACCTTACTCATTCACTTCTCCTTCAGCCCCACTTCACAGTAGAAGCATCAGACAAGGTTCTAAAGACTGTTGACATCTAGTGGAAGCCTTAGGAATAGCAACATTACCAATATCCCACTGTATCTTCAATAGGGGCTGAGTTGAAAATCGACCAACCTCAGATTTCCCACTTACTGGTTGGATTTTTGTCTCAGGTTTTTGCCTGCCATATGAGTTCTGTTATACTCACAGACATCATTCAAACAGTTTTAGAAACTTCAGTGTTTTCTATCAAAATCTAATGACATGCATATTCTAGCTTTTATGGCTTTGTAGCAGGCCGTTTACTCTGGGCATGCTTTTCATCCGGACGTGAAAATACTGCCCCCTACCCCAAAGAAGTTAAGAAAATCTAAATATTTGAGATTCTTCAAATAGCCACTCTTTGCCTTGATGAAAGCTTTGCACACTCTTGGCATTCTCTCAACCAGCTTCATTAGGTAGTCCCCTGGAATGCATTTTAATTAACAGGTGTGCCTTCTTAAATGTTAATTTGTGTAATTTCTTTCCTTCTTAATTCGTTTGAGCCAATCAGTTGTGTTGTGCCAAGGTAGGGGGTTATACAGAAGATATCCCTATTTGGTAAAAGACCAATTCCATATTATGGCAAAAACCGCTCAAATAAGCAAAGAGAAATGACAGTCCATCATTTCTTTAAGACATGAAGGTCAGTCAATGTGGAACATTTCAAGAACTTTGAAAGTGCAGTTGCAAAAACCATCAAGCGCTGTGATGAAACAGGCTCTCATGAGGACCGCCACAGGAATGGAAGAACCAGAGTTACCTCTGCTGCAGAGGATGTTCATTAGAGTTACCAGCCTCAGAATTTGCAGCCCAAATAAATGCTTCACAGAGTTCAAGTAACAGACACATCTCAACATCAACTGTTCAGAGGAGACTGTGTGAATCAGGCCTTCATGGTCGAATTGCTGCAAAGAAACCATTACTAAAGGATACCAATAATAAGAAGAGACTTGCATGGTCCAAGAAACACGAGCAATGGACATTAGACCGCTGGAATGTGTCTTTTGGTCTGGAGTCCAAATTAGAGATTTTTGATTCCAACCTCTGTGTCTTTGTGAGACGCGGTGTCGGTGAACAGATGATCTCCGCATGTGTATTTCCCGCCGTGAAGCATGGAGGAGGGGGTATCATGGTGTGGGGGTGTTTTGCTGGTGACACTGTGATTTATTTAGAACACTTAACCTGCATGGCTTCCACAGCATTCTGCAGCGATTCACCATCCCTTCTGGTTTGCGCTTAGTGGGACTATCATTTGTTTTTCAACAGGACAATGACCCAACACACCTCCAGACTGTGTAAGGGCTATTTTATCACGGAGGAGAGTGATGACCTGCTGCATCAGATGACCTGGCCTCCACAATTCCCCGACCGACAGAGTGAAGAAAAAGCAGCCAACAAGTGCTCAGCATATGTGGGAACTCCTTCAAGACTGTTGGAAGAACATTCCAGGTGAAGCTGGCTGAAAGAATGCCAAAGCTGTCATCAAGGCAAAGAGTGGCTATTTGAAGAATCTCAAATATAAAATATATTTTTGATTTTATTTATCACTTTTTTTGGTTACTACATGATTCCATATGTGTTATTTCATTAGTTTTGATGTCTTCATTATTATTATACAATGTAGGAAATAGTAAAAATAAAGAGAACCCTTGAATGACACATACAGAGTGCATTTGGAAAGTATTCAAACCTCCTTCACTTTTTCCACATTTTGTTACGTCACAGCTATTCTAGTGATATCATTAAAATACCACAAAGGGATGCTGTACTACAGTAGAGCCACCCCAGCACCACATTTGCTCCTCAGAAGCAGATTTTCGCAGCTCCCCAGTGTTATTTTAATGGCCGTGGCCTGTGAAGCACGTGTTGAGGAAAATGTATTGGCAGGGTGAGTTATAAGCTTGCCTGGCTTAATAAGCCAATAGAAAAGTCCCAAAACTGCAAATCCATGTGGCACTCCAGGCAGACTGAAACAAACGCTCCAAGTATTGGGAGGGATGTTTGAAGTATTTGAACCCAGGACCGGTTGTAGATATGGATAGTTGTAGGAATGACATATTATGTCACATTTTGGAAACAATTGTCTGACTTGTGATAACATTGTAGTACAATGGCGGCTTCTAACACATCATTTTGAAGGTTCCACTTAAGATGATAGTGTTACGTGGTCGTTTCACCTTCCTTTGCTGAATGCACTTATTGTGTGCGTTTCCATAATAGCGTCTGCCAGGCTTAATGACCAGGATGCAAAGTGCTCCTGTATTGTGCGGCTCCAGGAAGAGAGTGTGGCTACATCCCAAATGGCACCGTATTCCCTTCATAGTGCTCTACTTTGACCAGAGCGCTATGGGCCCTGGTTAAAAGTAGTGCGCTGAATAGGGTGCCATTTGGGATGTTGAATTAGTGTAGTCTTCTCCAGAAGCTATTATAGTGTGTCCTCTACTGAAAGCTATTACAGCGTCCCCCTCAACAATACAGTTGGATAATAGTCATGTTATAATGGGATGGTGACTGTACAAATGGCTTTGGCGGGATACCAAATGGCACCCTATTCCCTACATAGGGCCCTACTTTTGACCAGGGCTCACTCACATAAAAAATCCTTGTGACATGTATATATATTTTTTTATCTGCCGTTAGTGCATAGCCTAAGTTTTAGGGCGTAACTGTACGCTGGCCAAATATACGGCAGTTAACAAATGCTTTTGGGAAAAAGTTAACGTCGATCCACTGAGGCAAAAAGTACCATAAAAGAACATTAGCCTAAAGTTTGGGAAAGATTTGGGGAAGTGGTAAAGGAGGATGATGGCAGTGCCGGTAGTGCTGAGCGAATAACTGACCATTCGTTGTTTTACCTCTGTTATTACGCCTAAACAACTAATTGACCGACATCGGTTCAATTACTTGAATTTCATTTAGTTTAGTTTTTTTTTGCCCAACGCAACGTTTCTCTAGAGAGAAATCAAATAATTCAGGAGAGAAATCAAGTCAATAACTATGTGGGACGCTGGGCTGAAGGAAGTTGTAGTTTTCATTAAGCAAATATTCAACCTAGTTCAGTGCAGAAATGTTGTAATTAACTACAATGACCATAATCAATTTATTTTTATGGCTCCGACAGAGACTGATCAGAGTGGAAGAGGTGACGCGAGAGGTTTCACTCTTGCCAAAATCTGTCCAAAATAAGCCCAATTTGTTTCTACGGGCTTATTATGGACTGAAGCTTTTCTCCTGCCTTCCCGCTTTTGTTAGGGTGGAGACATGAGCATCTCAACATTATATACAGATCTCTGGACCGATACCCTTTCACGCCTGCTTTGTTAGGGTGGAGACATGAGCATCTCAACATTATATACAGATCTCTGGACCGATACCCTTTCACGCCTGCTTTGTTAGGGTGGAGACATGAGCATCTCAACATTATATACAGATCTCTGGACCGATACCCTTTCACGCCTGCTTCGTTAGGGTGGAGACATGAGCATCTCAACATTATATACAGATCTCTGGACCGATACCCTTTCGCGCCTGCTTTGTTAGGGTGGAGACATGAGCATCTCAACATTATATACAGATCTCTGGACCGATACCCTTTCACGCCTGCTTTGTTAGGGTGGAGACATGAGCATCTCAACATTATATACAGATCTCTGGACCGATACCCTTTCACGCCTGCTTTGTTAGGGTGGAGACATGAGCATCTCAACATTATATACAGATCTCAGACACTTTCACGCCTGCTTCGTTAGGTTAGATACACAAAGACCCCTTGTTGATAGGCCATGTACCCCGAGGGATCCTACAGTAGTATCAATGGTTGTGAACCACTGGTCTAACCAATGAGGACCTGACACATGTCATTGGGATATTTTCTATGTTTTGGCAATTGAATGGTCACTATTTTTGGTTTTGGAATTTCTGTTACAAAATCATTGTAATGTCATTATTTCACAATGCTAAAATATCAAAACCGAAATAATATTTTTTTATAATATAACCGAAACCCAACCATCCTAAAAAAAAAAAGCACTACTGTTCAGATATATGGGTTAAATGGGATAGTCGCCTGAAATCTGGACACTGACTAGGTCTGTAGCCTAATTATGTACTCCTACCGAAATGAAGTATTTCTTGCAGTAAAATGATTTACCAAATGTACATTTTGACTCGGGAACAGGAGTGGAGAAATTTGATTTATTTATTTATGCATTCTTGAGAGAATGAATGTGCGGTTAGGGACCGTATGTAAAGGTGCTATCTTTATCAGCATCATAAAAGCAGATAGTATTTCAACCACATAAAATATGCATCTAAGCTGAACTGAAATCCTATCATAAACAGCTTTTAATTCCCTTAAAACCGGTCAAACTGACGTCATTTGGAGATTTTGCACTGAAAATCTCCGCGGTCCCTAAATGTCTTTGCTGCCCGAGAGAAAGAACTTTACTGACGTCAACTAGATTGAGGCATTCATTCTACTGATTCATTACATTCGTTTGGTGAGCAAGGGTTTATTTAGTTTAATTAACTGGGTCGTTCGAGCCCTGAGTGCTGATTGTCTAACAGCCCTGGTATATCAGAACGTATGACAAAACATGCATTTTTACTGCCCTAATTATGTTGGTAACCACTTTATAATAGCAATAAGGCACCTTGGGGGTTTGTGGTATATGGCTAAGGTATATAGCTAGTATACCACGGCTAAGCACTGTTTCCAGGCACTCCGCAATGCTTGTGCTTAAGAACAGCCCTTAGCCGTGGTATATCGGCCATATACCACACCCCCCCCATACCTGGTATAATCCTGTCGGTATTACTCCCTGTTCTCTATCTAACCTGGTTTGAGCCTGTCGGTATTACTCCCTGTTCTCTATCTGACCTGGTATGATCCTGTCGGTATTACTCCCTGTTCTCCATCTGACCTGGTATGATCCTGTCGGTATTACTCCCTGTTCTCTATCTGACCTGGTATGATCCTGTCGGTATTACTCCCTGTTCTCTATCTGACCTGGTATGATCCTCAGTGTCTGTATGCCTTAGGTCTGTGGAGTAGAAAGAAACCCCCTTGGCAGGCAGACCTCATCTCTCCTCTCAATTCAATTCAAGGTGCTTTATTGCCATGGGAAACATGTTAACATTGCCAAAGCAAGTGAAGTAGATATTATACAAAAGTGTAATAAACAATAAAAATGAACAGTAAACATTACACTCACAGAAGTTCCAAAAGTATAAAGACATTACAACGGTCATATTATGTATATATACAGTGTTGTAACAATGTGCAAATGGTTAAAGTACAAAAGGGAAAATAAATAAACATAAATAAGTGTTGTATTTACAATGGTGTTTGTGCTTCACTGGTTGCCATTTTCAAATTCTTTGTGGATCTGTGTAATCTGAGGGAAATATGTGCCTCTAATCTGGTCATACATTTCAAATCAAATCAAATTTTATTTGTCACATGCACATGGTTAGCAGATGTTAATGTGAGTGTAGTGAAATGCTTGTGCTTCTAGTTCTGACAATGCAGTGATAACCAACGAGTAATCTAACCTAACAATTCCACAACTACCTTATACACACAAGTGTAAAGGGATGAAGAATATGTACATACAAATATATGAATGAGTGATGGTACAAAACGACATAGGCAAGATGCAGTAGATGGTATCGAGTACAGTATATACATATGAGATGAGTAATGTAGGGTATGTAAACATTACATTAAGTGGCATTGTTTAAAGTGGCTAGTGATACATGTATTACATAAAGATGGCAAGATGCAGTAGATGGTATCGAGTACAGTATATACATATGAGATGAATAATGTAGGGTATGTAAACATTACATTAAGTGGCATTGTTTAAAGTGGCTAGTGATACATTTTTTACATAAATTCCGTTATTAAAGTGGCTGGAGTTGAGTCAGTATGTTGACAGCAGCCACCCAATGTTAGTGATGGCTGTTTAACAGTCTGATTGATGGCCTTGAGATAGAAGCTGTTTTTTAGTCTCTCGATCCCAGCTTTGATGCACTTGCACTGACCTCGCCTTCTGGATGATAGTGGGGTGAACAGGCAGTAGCTCGGGTGGTTGTTGTCCTTGATGATCTTTATGGCCTTCATGTGACATCGGGTGGTGTAGGTGTCCTGGAGGGCAGGTAGTTTGCCCCCGGTGATGCGTTGTGCAGACCTCACTACCCTCTGGAGAGCCTTACGGTTGTGGGCGGTGATACAGACCGATAGGATGCTCTCGATTGTGCATCTGTAAAAGTTTGTCAGGGTTTTGGGTGCCAAGCCAAATTTCTTCAGTCTCCTGAGGTTGAACAGGCGCTACTGCGCCTTCTTCACCACGCTGTCTGTGTGGGTGGACCAATTCAGTTTGTCCGTGATGTGTACGGCGAGGAACTTAAATGTACTACCCTCTCCACTACTGTCCCGTCGATGTGGATGGGGTGTTGCTCCCTCCACTATTTCCTGAAGTCCACGATCATCTCCTTTTGTTTTATTGACGTTGAGTGTAAGGTTATTTTCCTGACACCCCACTCCGAGGGCCCTCACCTCCTCCCTGTTGGCCGTATCGTCGTTGTTGGTATTCGAGCCTACCACTGTAGTGTCGTCCGCAAACTTGATGATTGAGTTGGAGGCGTGCATGGCCACGCAGTCATGGGTGAACAGGGAGTACAGGAGAGGGCTCAGAATGCACCCTTGTGGGGCCCTAGTGTTGAGGATCAGTGGGGTGGAGATGTTGTTACCTACCCTCACCACCTGGGGGCGGCCCGTCAGGAAGTCTAGTACCCAGTTGCACAGGGCGGGGTCGAGACCCAGGGTCTCGAGCTTGATGACGAGTTTGGAGGGTACTATGGTGTTTAATGCTGAGCTGTAGTCAATGAACAGCATTCTCACGTAGGTATTCCTCTTGTCCAGATGGGTTAGGGCAGTGTGGTTGCGATTGCGTCGTCTGTGGACCTATTGGGGCGGTAAGCAAATTGGAGTGGGTCTAGGCTGTCAGGTAGGGTGGAGTTGATATGGTCCTTGACTAGTCTCTCAAAGCACGACATGATGACAGTTGGTAGTCGTTTAGCTCAGTTACCTTAGCTTTCTTGGGAACAGGAACAATGTCAGCCATCTTGAAGCATGTGGGAACAGCAGACTGGGATAAGGATTTATTGAATATGTCCGTAAACACACCAGCCAGCTGGTCTGCGCATGCTCTGAGGACGCGGCTGGGGATGCCGTCTGGGCCTGCAGCCTTGCGAGGGTTAACACGTTTAAATGTTTTACTCGCGTCGGCTGCAGTGAAGGAGAGCCCGCAGGTTTTGATAGCGGGCGGTGTCAGTGGCACTCTATTGTCCTCAAAGCGAGCAAAGAAGTTGTTTAGTCTGTCTGGGTTTTCTTTTTGTAATCCGTGATTGACTGTAGACCCTGCCACATACCTCTTGTGTCTGAGCCGTTGAATTGTGACTCTACTTTGTCTCTATATTGACGCTTAGCTTGTTTGATTGCCTTGCGGGGGGAATAGCTACACTGTTTGTATTCAGTCATGTTTCCGGTCACCTTGCCCTGATTAAAAGCAGTGATTTGCGCTTTCAGTTTTGCTCGAATGCTGCCATCAATTCAGTTTCTGGTTTGGGAATTTTGTAATAGTTGCTGTGGGTACAACATCGCCGATGCACTTGCTAATAAACTCGCTCACCGAATCAGCATATTCTTCAATGTTGTTGTTTGACGCAATGCGGAACATATCCCAGTCCACGTGATCGAAGCAATCTTGAAGCCTGGAATCAGATTGGTCGGACCAGCGTTGAACAGACCTGAGCGCGGGAGCTTCCTGTTTTAGTCTGTCTATGGGCAGGGAGCAACAAAATGGAGTTGTGCTCAGCTTTTCCGAAAGGAGGGCGGGTGAGGGCCTTATATGCGTCGCGGAAGTTAGAATAACAATGATCCAGGGTTTTACCAGCCCTGGTAGCACAATCGATATGCTGATAGAATTTAGGGAGTCTTGTTTTCATATTAGACTTGTTAAAATCCCCAGCTACAATGAATGTAGCCTCAGGATATGTGGTTTCCAGTTTACATAGAGTCAAATGAAGATCGTTCAGGTCCATCGATGTGTCTGTTTGGGGGGGAATATATGTGGCTGTGATTATAATCGAAGAGAATTCTCTTGGTAGATAATGCGGTCAACATTTGATTGTGAGGAATTCTAAATCAGGTGAACAGAAGGACTTGAGCAGGAGGTTAGGAAGTGCAGCTCAGTTTCCACCTCATTTTTTGGGCAGTGTGCACATAGCCTGTCTTCTCTTGAGAGCCAGGTCTGCCTACGACGGCCTTTCTCAATAGCAGGGCTATGCTCACTGAGTCTGTACATAGCATTCCTTAAGTTTGGGACAGTCACAGTGGTCAGGTATTCTGCCACTGTGTACTCTCTGTTTAGGGCCGAATAGCATTCTAGTTTGCTCTGTTTTTTTGTTAATTCTTTCCAATGTGTCAAGTAATTATTTGTTTATTTCTCATGATTTGGTTGAGTCTAATTGTGTTGCTGATTTGGGGCTCTGTGGGGTGTGTTTGTGAACATAGGACCAGCTTGCTTAGGGGACTCTTCTCCAGGTTCATTTCCCTGTAGGTTATGGAATGTTTGGGACTCACTTCCTTTTAGGTGGTTGTAGAATTTAATGGCTCTTTTCTAGATTTTGATAATTAGCGGTTATCGGCCTTCTTCTGCTCTGCATGTATTATTTGGTGTTTTACATTGTACACAGAGAATATTTTTGCTCTCCCTATTCACTTAACCCCCACAGGTTGCTCTCTTTGTCACTCACTCACTCACTCACTCACTCACTCACTCACTCACTCACTCACTCACTCACTCACTCACTTCCTCCTCTCCTCTATCACGGTATCAACCTGTAATGGCTGATTCTACCATTACACTGAGAGAAAGGGGGGAGAGAGAGAGACCTAACTAACCTGTATTAGTTCAGCGAGAGATAGAAAGGAGGGAGAGAGAGAGAGACCTAACTAGCCTGTATTAGTTCAGTGAGAGATAGAAAGGAGGGAGAGAGAGACCTAACTAACCTGTATTAGTTCAGCGAGAGATAGAAAGGAGGGAGAGAGAGAGAGACCTAACTAGCCTGTATTAGTTCAGTGAGAGATAGAAAGGAGGGAGAGAGAGACCTAACTAGCCTGTATTGGTTCAGCGAGCGATAGAAAGGAGGGAGAGAGAGAGACCTAACTAGCCTGTATTAGTTCAGTGAGAGATAGAAAGGGGGAGAGTGAAGGATGTTAGTGAAGATGAAGCATGCCATGTCACACACAGTATGCTACAGTAGAAAAGGCCTGGCCACCATCAGCCTAATGATCCAGCCAGGACCCCTTCCTTCCCCTGATGGCTGCCACCTGCTGCAGTAGCACACACACGCTGCTGGCAGATCCCAGGCCACCCATGGACTAGTTGGGAACAATTACTGTACATACCACAGATTTTCTCTCATCAGATCCATACCTTGTCAGCCCAGACATATCATTGGCCACCCATGGACTAGTAGGACCATTGAAACTACATACCATAGCCTCTCATCTGATTATTATTATTTATTTATTTTATCTATACTGTATCACCTCAGGCATATCTGTGGCTAGCATGGGTCATTGAAGCTGTGCATATCACTTCAGGCGTATCTCTGATCCTATTTTAGCACTCCTACTCTGAGACACTTGCTAAATACAGGCCCAGAGTTGTAACCTGATCAGGAAAACTCCTGGTCCCTAATGTTAAGAACTACAAATACCACAGCATCTGTGTCTTGTTTCTCTTGACACACATTTGGGACAGATCTAGGATCAGCTTCCCCTCTTCCTTTCCTAACCTTATCCATTAGTGTGGGAAACTGACCATAGATTGGCATCTAGGGGAAACTTCATCCTAGACCGTTCATACTGGAACAGTTGAGTTCAGCTCCATTGAGCCAGCCTGACCTAGATCTTTGTGTACATGCTACATAAGTAAAGCTATGCATAATCACGTTCCGTTTACTTCGCTGACTGTTTTGCCATCTCAACGGCTTACAATCTTCCTGGATGTCTTCTAAATAGCAACTTATTCCCTATATAGTGCACTGCTTTTGACCAGAGTCCTATGGGCTAAGATCTGCCTTCTCTGCAAAGGAAAACATACCTTATTCAATGGCCTCTACTATATCTGTGTCCCAAATGGCACCTATTTCCTATGTACAGTACTAGTCAAAGGTTTGGACACACTTACTCATTCAAGGGTTTTTCTTTATTTGTACTAGTTTCTACATTGTAGAATAATGATGAAGACATCAACTATGAAATAACACATGGAATCATGTAGTAAACAAAAAACTGTTAAACAAATCAAAATATATTATATTTTTTTGATTCTTCAAAGTAGCCCCCCTTTGCCTTGATGACAGCTTTACACACTCTTGGCATTCTGTCAACCAGCTTCACCTGAAATGCTTTTCCAACAGTCTTGAAGAGTTCCCACATATACTGACTGATCACTCGTTGGCTGCTTTTCCTTCACTCTGCGGTCCAACTCATCCCATCTCAATTGGGTTGAGGTCGGGTGATTGAGGAGGCCAGGTCATCTGATGCAGCACTCCATCACTTTCCTTCTTGGTCAACAAGCCCTTACACAGCCTGTTTTTTTGGAATGAGTAGGTGTGTCCAAACTTTTAACTGGTATTGTATATAGCGATCTACTTTTGACTGGGGGTGTTTGGTGTGTTGTATACTGGCCAGTGTACAATACAAATATCAGGTATATTATATGTTTATGAGTAGTCTGTTGCAGATGGTACATGTTTGTGTTTTACATGAATAGCCTTCAATGCAGACACTTTGAACAATTTCCTTTTGGCTGTTTTAGATACTACAGTATGTGTCTATTTCCCTAGACATATGACATCTGAAATGTACAGTGTTGTAACGATGTGAAGATAGTACACAAGGGAAATGAATAAACATAAATATGGGTTATGTTTACAATGGTGTTTGTTCTTCACTGATTGCCCTTTTCTTGTGGCAACAGGTCACAAATCTTGCTGCTGTGATGGCACGCTGGTATTTTACCCAATAGAAATGTGAGTTTATCAAAATTGTATTTGTTTTTGAATTCTTTGTGGGTCTGTAATCTGAGGGAAATATGTCTCTCTAATATGGGCATACATTGGGCAGGAGGTTAGGAAGTGCAACTCAGTTTCCACCTCATTTTATGGGCAGTGTGCACATAGCCTGTCTTCTTGAGAGCCATGTCTGCCTACTGCGGCCTTTCTCAGTAGCAAGGCTATGTTCACTGAGTCTGTACATAGTCAAAGCTTTCCTTCATTTTGTGTCAGTCACAGTGGTCTCTGTCTCTGTTTCTCTTTCTGAATCAGCTTCAGGGGGTTCCTGGCTGACACTCCTACATGCCTCCACAGCTATGGTTATGCTTTGTTACCATGGCACCCACCATCAATTTAGGTCTCAGTAGTAGTTCTGAGACTGCTCGTAGGAGTGAGAGGGCAACCTCTCTGTTTCTACCTCTCTACACCCAGTTCTTTCTCTCTCCCTCTCTCGCCCCTTCCTTTCCGACTCTCTCCATCTGTCTGTGTCTCTCTCTCCACAAACAGTCTTGACCTGGTGTTTTAAATGTCCTCACATCTGATTGGCTGGTGATGTCAGTGGGTTTTATTAATGGCTCTGTGCAGTTGCTCGGCAGAATACACAGACTGGCATGCACACAGCCACACACTAAAACATCCCTCTCTCATTAACAGTATGAGGAACCTAGATGTTCTGTTTCTTTTTATCAAAGCAGCAGTCGTTCTGTATGTTTTAATTATTTATAAGAGATAGCAAAACATCTATAACAGAACTTGGAAAGAGTTTCATCATGGAACAACAAGACTGTTGAGTTAACAAATTAATCAGTGAACAAAAGAAACCAATGTGTTCTGTTTTCAAGTCCTGTAGAATCCTGCAAGTGGGACGAAAGCAGAATAAGTTAATCAAGTGAGAATTCTCAAACAAATGTGACCCAAACGTTTTTTGACCTCAGCAACACAATAGCACGTGCAGCAAAGACTAAGAAGCAGAGTCAGACTTCAACCAACCATCCAAAACGTTCCAGTATGTATGAAGGCGTTCCAGCCTTCCAGTATGGTATGATGCTGATGAAGACGGTTTCACGAACAGCTTTAGTATCAATATCGTCTCATTTTCCACATATTTAAAACAGATATATATCACACACACACACACACACAACCAACTTATAACACACTTAAAAGGCTTGTGGTTTTGAGAGAATCCCACTTTAACGTTGAGAAGCTTGCGAAGCCATTACTTTATAACCACTGCAACGGAGGCCAGAGACCACAACGCATGGCTTTCCCATTATTGCCCATGAGCGACTGATTTGACCTCATCAAGAAAAACACGGCAGCTCTGCTGTGGTTGCTTTGTTAAAGAATGTAGCTACGCAGTACGCTTATGAATGCAACGGGTTGGAATTGTTGAACGTGGAGGAAATAAGTGAATCTCGGGTGAAATGGAATATGAGGGGGATGAGCGTGTGTGCAGTGCACGCAGGTATGTGTGTTGTTCGAAAGAGTGTGTGTGTGGGGTGACAAATTGCAGGAGACACACCTCACACTAAAAGCAGAAGTCAGTGGTTAGCAGCGTTCCACAAGTAGTCCTTCAGTACAATACATTGTTCCATTTCTCCCATGTTGCGGTCTTCATGGCAAGCCTGTATTCGTTTAGGCCCGTTTCTGTCTAATTTATACAAAACGTAATCAACCGGCCCCCCCTATAGTCTTTGTGAATCAGCAGAGCTTGTTTTATTGTTTGTTTATGTCCTAAATGGCACCCTATTCCCTGTGGGCCCAGGTCAAAAGTAGTGCACTATATAGGGAATAAGGTGCCATTTGGGATGGATCCTAAATTATGGGATATTTAAGCGGTCGGTCGTCAGGGAGCTGAACTTGTGTGGATGGACACTACTGTCAATCATGGCTTCCAGCTGTATCAATGTAGTCACTTTGAAGCTCTCTCACACACACACACACACAGACACACACACACACACCACTCACCGCAATGACTCTGCAGTTTGCCATTTCAAACGACACACCCACGTGCCTTGAGTTTGTGGTGGCCAGAGCAATTTTAGAGTAATTGTTATTCCGTTTTTCCAGCTTGGCCCGGAGACACCACCTATGTTGTCATAATTGGTCAAATTTAACCTTTGCATATTTTCCATCGCCGGTAGGTAATTAGAACATAGTTTCTCAGTGAGGGAAGTTAGCAGCACAAATAACCATCATGCGATGACAGGACTTGGTAGGATGAGGTACAAGCCTGACCTCTTGACTCCATGTTGCATCCCAAATGGCACTCTATTGCCTAGTGCACTACTTTTACCAGAGCCCTGGTCCCATACCATTCACACGCTGTCTGGACACACCATGTGGACGGACACACAGTACCAGTCAAAAATTTGGACACCTATTCATTCAAGGGGTTTTCTTTATTTTTACTATTTTCTACATTGTAGAATAATAGTGAAGACATCAGAACTATGAAATAACACATGGAATCATAAAGTAACTAAAAAAGTGTTAAACAAATCAAAATATATAATAATGTCTTAAAGTAATGATGTACTGTCGTTTCTCTTTGCTCATTTGGGCTGTTCTTGACATGGTATGGACTTGGTCTTTTACCAAATAGGATATCTTCTGTATACCACCCCTACCTTGTCACAACACAACAGATTGTCTCACGCATTAAGAAGGAAATCAATTACAATGAACTTTTAACAAGGTGCACCTGTTAATTGAAATGCATTCCAGGTGACTACCTCATGAAGCTGGTTGAGAGAATGCCAAGAGTATGCAAAGCTGTCAAGGCAAAGGGATTTGTCAAGCACTTTTTTTTGTTTGTTTACTACATGATTCCATATGTGTTATGTCATAGTTTTGATGTCTTTATTATTCTACAATGTAGAAAATAGTAAAAATAAAGAAAATCCCTTGAATGAGTAGGTCTGTCAACTTTTTGACTGGTATTGTATTTTTTACGGACTCTAAAATTGCTCGTGCTGATAGGTATTCATTCATTTCTTTTTTTATGGGGATTGTGGGGATTTTGGGAATTGTGTGTATTGCAAGATATTGCTGCGCTGTTGGAGCTGGAAGCACAAGTATTGCCCTGCACCTGCGATAACATTTGCAAAATTGTGTACACGACCAGTACATTTTGATTTTAAGTAGTGTACCAAATATGGACTAGGGTTCCATTTGGGACACTTACTGTAGCGACAACCACAGGCTGATACTAGATCATTTTATTACCATTAATCATTTTAAATCTCAGATTGGATAGCCGTTAAACATAGATTACACCTTTTTTTAAGGAGCATTTTGCTTGGAAACCTGCTCTTTTTAACTTATCTTATGCTCTTTGCGCTGTTTTAACTTCCATTCATTGTTGTGTTCTGTCTGTGTAACTACACAGTGTATTCATAAAGTATTCAGACCCTTCACTTTTTCCACATTTTGTTACGTTACAGCCTTTATTCCCCCCCCTCATCAGTCTACACACAATACCACATAATGACAAAGGAAAAACTGTTTTTTAGAAACCTTTGCAAATGTATTTAATATAAAAAACTGAGATCACATTTACATTAGTGTTCAGACACTTTACTCAGTACTTTGTTGAAGCACCTTTGGCAGCGATTACAGCCTTGACTATTCTTGGGTATCACGCTACAAGCTTGTCACACTTGTATTTGGGGAGTGTCTCACATTCTTCTCTGCAGATCCTCTCAAGCTCAGGTTGTATGGGGAGCGTCGCTGCACAGATATTTTCAGATCTCTCCAGAGATATTTGATAGGGTTCAAGTCCGGGCTCTGACTGGGTCACTCAAGGACATTCAGAGAATTCTCCTGAAGCCACTCCTGTGTTGTCTTGGTTGTGTGCTTAGGGTCCTTGTCCTGTTGGATGGTGAACCTTCGCCCCAGAGGTCCTGAGCAATCTGGAGCATGTTAGCATCTATGATCTTTCTGTACTTTGCTCTATTCATCTTTCCCTCGATCCTGACTAGTCTCCCTGCCCCTGAAAAACATCCCCACACCATGATGCTGCCACCACCATGCTTCACCGTAGGGATGGTTCCATGTTTCCTCCAGACGTGATGCTTGGCATTTAGGCCAAAGAGTTTAGTCTTGGTTTCAGAGAATCTTGTTCAGTCTTGGACCAGAAAATCTTGTTTGTCATGGTATGAGAGTCATGCTGTCATGTGTCTTTTACTGAGGAATGGCTTCCGTCTGGCCACTGTACCATAAAGGTTAGTGGAGTGCTGCAGAGATGGTTGTCCTTCTGGAAGGTTCTTCCATCACCACAGAGGAACTCTGGAGTGCTGTAAGTGTGACTATTGGGTTCTTGGTCACCTCCCTGACCAAGGCCCTTCTCTTCTCTTCTCTCAGAGCGGGCAGCTCTGGGAAGAGTCTTGGTGATTCCAAACTTCTTCTATTTAAGCATGATTGAGGCCACTGTGTTCAAAAATGTGTGTGTACCCTTCCCCAGTTCTGTGCCTCGACACAATCCTGTCTCGGAGCTCGACAGACAATTCATTCGACCTCATGGCCTGGTTTTTGCTCTGGCTTGCACTGTCAACTGTGAGACCTTATATAGACAGGTGTGTGCCTTTCCAAATCATGTCCAATCAATTGAATTTACCACAGGTGGACTCCAAGTTGTAGAAACATCTCTAGGATGATCAGTGGAAACAGGATGCAACTGAGCTCAATTTCGAGTCTCATAGCAAAGGGTCTGAATACTTATGTAAATAAGGTATTTCTGCTTTTTATTTTTAAAACATTTGCAAATATTTGTACAAACCTTTTTTCGCTTTATCATTATGAGGTCATTTGTGTAGATTTGATGAGGGGGAAAATCATTAAATCCATTTTAGAGTAAGGCTGTAATATAACAAAATGTGGAAAAAGTCTAGGGATCTGAATACTTTCTGAAGGCACTGGATGATGGATTCTTGGCCAGGGCTCACTTGGAAAAAGAGATTTAAAAGTTTCAGTGTGACTTCTCTGGTTAAATAAAGGATGAATCAAATGAAACAGAGCGGTGCTAGTTGCTAGGCTATGTTACCCTGCTGGAAAGACTTGGTTTAGTGGGTTGTTACATTTCTGTTTTGATGTGTCATGTCTAATAGAATGTGTATTCATTGGCCCAAACAATGGACAGTGTTCAGTAGGGTACACAATTACAAAACGTTTTGCAATGGAATATTTTCAAAACATTTTCTACCTACTGAACAGGTGTGTTTGTGTGTGTGCGCACACAGGCCGTTGACCCAGGAGGAGATGGCCCAGCGCAGGGAGCTGGCCAGACAGAGACACACTGAGAGACTGGCAGCCATTCAGCAGACGGAAAGTGGGGAGGGAAATGCCCAATCAGGAAGTACAACACCAGCAACCACTCCTGGTGGAGACGACACCATAGGCAAGTGTCTCTCTCACACCCCCCCCCCCCCCCCACACACACACTCACTCTTACCTTGCTAAAACCCCAACCCCTGGCCTCTTTTCCCCTAGTGGTTTGGAAGCTCTGGCCATTTCCAATGACCAGTATGTTCATGATGATACCACTGATACCAGTATATGTCTTATTGTCTTCCCTGACATGCAGGTAGTGAGGGTGTCTCAGGCCAGATACAGGACCTGCCTCTGAAGGCTAAACCAGAGGAGGAGGAGGAGAAGGAGATGTTCGTAGCCTTCGCCAGAGTCTACAGCGGGGTGGTCCGCAGAGGACAGAAGGTGTTTGTGATGGGGCCCAAGTACGACCCTGCACAAGGCCTGCGCATGGTAAGGATGTTCACACTTACAGGCAGGCACACACACACACAGGCATGTGGACACACACGTACACACACTCTGCAAAGGCACAAAACACATTTCCTGCTCAATTTGCAATATTCACCAGTCAAAACAATAACTGTTCTGAAGATGAAACCAAATGCGCTTTGTTCAAAGAGCAACAATCATACATTTTCTGCCTGTTTGTTTCCATCTCAAGATGTGTATTCCAAGGTTAAAGATAACATTGACTTCTATGATGAGGGCTGTGTTCCTCTGTGGCCTGGGCAACAGTAGTGCGCTATATACTGTAGGGAATAGGGTGCCATTTGAGACAGACAAGTCGTTGTATTATTGTTGCCTCGTCCCTCCTGGCTTCAGTAGCAGTACTACTAACTAACAATTGCTTTTAGAATCCAATATCACACAACCAATGTACTGGATGATTGGCTCTGATGCTTTAGAGATCTAATGTTCTCTCTCTGTTTCTCTCGCTCTATCTCTCTCTCTCTGTCTGTCAGCTCCCAGAGGGCAGTACTAGTGTGAGTGCCTGTCTCCCTCCCGTCCCTCACCTGGCCTGCTGCACCATGGACAGCCTCTACCTGCTGATGGGCAGAGAACTGGAGGAACTAGAAGAGGTGCCATCAGGGAACGTACTGGGTACGTACTCAAACACCTACACCTACTTGAAGTGAATGGTCTTTTGAAAGGTTCATGCATAATAGGATATTAACTTGTTATCCAATGTTATTTTTACTGCACGAATAAAGGTGAAAGTTACATCTTTCAGAGTTCTTTGAAAGGCCCAGTGCCGTCAGACGTGATTTTCCTGTGTTTTATATATATATTTCCACACTGAATAATATTGTGAAAATATGGTAATGCATTAGTGTAAGCGCTGTTTGAAAATATTTCAGTCTGTTCTGGTGTGATGGATTTTTGGCCTTCCATGGTGACATCACCATGCAATAAATTAATCCAAACCTCTCTGCCAATAAGAGCAAGTTTTCAGTTTTACCCTCCCCACTCATACCATACCCAGACAGTCTTAGCAAAATTCTTGCTTGAGAAATTGCACTTGGCTAAGAAGCTATTTTTTTGTTTGTTTTTTTGACAATTGTTATTGAAAACAATCACAGTCAGGTACTTAATTGTTACCCAGAAATTATTTGAGATTAAAAACGGCTGCATTGGACCTTTTAAAGCTAGAATTCTTAGTTGCTACATACATTTTTTAAAACGGATAAATTAATGATTCTTGAAGAATATAACTTGTACATTTCTCATGATCATGTCGTACCCAATCAGAACCCAAAATATAAGCTTATTTTACTCCAATGTTTGTAAACAATGTGAATGTAAACACTGTACAGTCTCAACATGGTTGAAACTATCATTTTAATACTATTAACGGTCGGTCCTTGCATCCTTAGCTCTGTCTATGAATTTGATTTGAGTGGTTACATTTCTCCAGGCCCATCCCTCAGTTTTGGAAGGTGTAAGTGTAAATGTGTGTGTGTGTGTAAGTGTAAATGTGTGTGTGTGTACGTGATCACTTTGCAGATCTCTACATTCAATTACTGACAGGGAAACTTTTTGCCTTGCCTATACCATTAGGACATTATGAAATAGATGTGCATTAGCCATATTGACTGTACAGCAGCTGTCTAATGCCCTTATCGTGGAGAAGATGATTTATCATGTAGTGGTCCTGTCAGCACCAGACTACACATCCAGTTCATCATGTAGTGGTCCTGTCAGCACCAGACTACACATTCAGTTCATCATGTAGTGGTCCTGTCAGCACCAGACTACACATCCAGTTCATCATGTAGTGGTCCTGTCATCACCAGACTACACATCCAGTTCATCATGTAGATGTCCTGTCATCACCAGACTACACATCCAGTTCATCATGTAGATGTCCTGTCAGCACCAGACTACACATTCAGTTCATCATGTAGTGGTCCTGTCAGCACCAGACTACACATCCAGTTCATCATGTAGTGGTCCTGTCAGCACCAGACTACACATCCAGTTCATCATGTAGTAGTAGTGTCAGCACCAGACTACACATCCAGTTCATCATGTAGAAGTCCTGTCAGCACCAGACTACACATTCAGTTCATCATGTAGAAGTCCTGTCAGCACCAGACTACACATCCAGTTCATCATGTAGAAGTCCTGTCAGCACCAGACTACACATCCAGTTCATCATGTAGTTGTCCTGTCATCACCAGACTACACATCCAGTTCATCATGTAGTTGTCCTGTCATCACCAGACTACACATCCAGTTCATCATGTAGTAGGCCTGTCATCACCAGACTACACATCCAGTTCATCATGTAGTAGGCCTGTCATCACCAGACTACACATCCAGTTCATCATGTAGTAGTCCTGTCATCAGCAGACTATACATCCAGTTCATCATGTAGTGGTCCTATCATCAGCAGACTACACATCCAGTTCATCATGTAGTGGTCCTGTCATCACCAGACTACACATCCAGTTCATCATGTAGTGGTCCTGTCATCACCAGACTACACATCCAGTTCATCATGTAGATGTCCTGTCAGCACCAGACTACACATTCAGTTCATCATGTAGTAGTAGTGTCAGCACCAGACTACACATCCAGTTCATCATGTAGTGGTCCTGTCAGCACCAGACTACACATCCAGTTCATCATGTAGTGGTCCCGTCATCACCAGACTACACATCCAGTTCATCATGTAGTTGTCCTGTCATCACCAGACTACACATCCAGTTCATCATGTAGTAGGCCTGTCATCACCAGACTACACATCCAGTTCATCATGTAGTAGGCCTGTCATCACCAGACTACACATCCAGTTCATCATGTAGTAGTCCTGTCATCAGCAGACTATACATCCAGTTCATCATGTAGTGGTCCTATCATCACCAGACTACACATCCAGTTCATCATGTAGTGGTCCCGTCATCACCAGACTACACATCCAGTTCATCATGTAGTTGTCCTGTCATCACCAGACTACACATCCAGTTCATCATGTAGTAGGCCTGTCATCACCAGACTACACATCCAGTTCATCATGTAGTAGGCCTGTCATCACCAGACTACACATCCAGTTCATCATGTAGTGGTCCTGTCATCACCAGACTACAAATCCAGTTCATCATGTAGTGGTCCCGTCATCACCAGACTACACATCCAGTTAATCATGTAGTAGACCTGTCATCAGCAGTCTACACATCCAGTTCATCATGTAGTGGTCCTGTCATCACCAGACTACACATCCAGTTCATCATGTAGATGTCCTGTCAGCACCAGACTACACATCCAGTTCATCATGTAGTAGTAGTGTCAGCACCAGACTACACATCCAGTTCATCATGTAGTGGTCCTGTCATCAGCAGACTACACATCCAGTTCATCATGTAGTGGTCCTGTCATTAGCAGACTACACATCCAGTTCATCATGTAGTAGGCCTGTCATCACCAGACTACACATCCAGTTCATCATGTAGTGGTCCTGTCATCACCAGACTACACATCCAGTTCATCATGTAGTAGGCCTGTCATCACCAGACTACACATCCAGTTCATCATGTAGTAGACCTGTCATCAGCAGACTACACATCCAGTTCATCATGTAGTGGTCCTGTCATCAGCAGACTACACATCCAGTTCATCATGTAGTGGTCCTATCATCAGCAGACTACACATCCAGTTCATCATGTAGTGGTCCTGTCATCAGCAGACTACACATCCAGTTCATCATGTAGTGGTCCTATCATCACCAGACTACACATCCAGTTCATCATGTAGTGGTCCTGTCATTAGCAGACTACACATCCAGTTCATCATCAAGACAGGAAAGACAGGGTCCTGAAAAGTTTTTTGTTTGTTACTGAGTTTAGTACACTACCGTTGGCCACCATTGGTGAAGAGTAGTGCACTATGTTGGGAATAGGGTACCTTTTCAGTACGCTACCCTAAGGCGCCGCTGATTGCTGCTAGTATGAAGCTATCATCATGTTGCCGGTCATTACAAGCCTATAAAGAGCAATGGGAGATTTATTTTGTCTGATGAAGAGCCACCATGAGTCCCAAATAGTACCCGATCTCTTGTTTTCTGCATTGCTTTTGACTGGGCCCATAGAGCTCTGGTCAAAGCAGTGCACTATATAGGTAATAGGGATATTGGACTATGCATTATCATCCAGTTTAATCTGCTTAGATAATGGACGCTATCGAGATCTGACAATTCAATAATGTTTCTACAAATGCATTGTTTTGTTATGCATCTTAATGTCTGATCAGCTTTTCCTGACCAAGATGGACCATTTTCTATCATACCAATGTCCATTCTAGTGTTTTATATGTAATTGTAAACTGGGCGGTTCAAGCCCTGAATGCTGATTTGGCTGACTGCTGTGGTATATCAGACAGTATACCACCGGTATGACAACATTTTATTTTTACTGCTCTAATTACATTGGTAACCAGTTTATAATAGCAATAAGGCATCTCAGGGGTTTGTGATATATGGCAGATACCCCCATGGCTAAGGGCTGTATCCAGGCACTCCGCGTTGCGTCGTGCTTAAGAACAGCCCTTAGCCATGATACATTGGCCATATACCACACCCCCTCGTGCCTTATTGCTTAATTCTATGATGGACACTATTTTCTTGGATATGGTGAAAATAAAGGATCCTTCATTGTAGTATTGTGAGTAATACTGTTTAGTGTATAGAAAATCTAGCCAAGTAACTGATTATAATAGGACAGTTATCCATGTGGAAAAACACACACACAACACAACACACAGGACACACACAGAGTTGGCCATGTGGGAACCATCATGTCCTCTCCTGGTAGTTGAGTGTGGGCGAGGGGAAGAAACCGTTGAAACGTCAGTGTGTAAACTCAGCCAGACTGTGGTCGCGTGCACACACACACACACACACACACACAGGCTGTGGTCCTGATTAGAGCCTCCTTATTCTCTGACGGGTGGAAGAGTTCGCTGGAGAGGGGAAAGGACACACACCAGCTTGCCTGCATCTGATATCGGCGACTAATAATCCCCACCTCATGACGAGACACACATAGCACGACCACATGACAAAGCAAGCTCTGTGTGTGAGAGACCCACTCAAAGATATCTCCCCTAAACAAGAATCAGACCTATACCACCCGGGTAGAAATCACTACATCACACACACACACACACACACACAAAGGGAAAGTAGCGTGCTGTAGAGCCATTGTGCGGAGCTCTCTCCTCTGTTTCCTTCCAGCTGTTAGAGAAAACTGATTCAGGAAATGAAGACCTCCATCACTGTTTAACTATGACATTATAGTCCACACACCACACCCATTGCTGATATTATTTGACCGTAAGTGAGCTTTTATGTTCTGAGAACGTCTCCCTTTATGTCGATGCCATTTCAGAGATCAACGAGCAGAAAACTGCCTCTCTGATTCCTCTTTGATTTATATCGTGCCCTATTTATTGTGATAAATATATACAGTGGGCTCCAAAATTACTGGCAATGCACAAATAATACTTAAAAAAATATAAACAATACAATTATAGAGAGAAACTCAAAACACCAACGTGAGAAATACTGTACTTTATTAATGTTTCAATGGAACCAACCAAAATCATTCAATTATTTAATACAAAATAAATGTAACCAAAATCAAGGTTTCATAATAATTGGCACTCCTCATTTAGTACTTAGTGCAACCACCTCTGGCAAGAATAACAGCATGGAGTCTTTTCCTGTAATGTTTGACAAGGTTAAGGAACACATTTGGAGGGATTTTGGACCATTCCTCTATGCAGATCCTTTCAAGATCCTTCACATTCTTGGGTTTGCGCTTATCAACTGCCCTCTTGCAATCAGCCCACAGGTTTTCGATTGGATTGAGGTCCAGCGACTGAGATGGTCATGGCAGAACATTGATTTTGTTGTCACAGAACCATTTCTGTGTGGATCTTGAGGTATGTTTCGGGTCATTGTCTTGTTGGAAAGTCCACCTACGGCCAAGTCCCTGCCTTCTGGCAGAGGCAACCAGATTGTCAGCCACAATTGCGTGATACTTGGTAGAATTCATTATGCCATCAATCTTAACCAGTGCCCCTGGACCTCTGGAATTTAACAGACCCAAAACATCACTGACCCCCCTCCATATTTCATCATGGGTATGAGGTGCCTCTCCTTGAATGCATCTCTGTTTCGACGCCAAACATGCCGATGCTGTATCTGACCAAAACGTTCAATTTTGGTCTCATCTGACCAGAGCACATTTAAATGATGTTTGGCAAACTCCAAGCACTTGCGTCTGTGTCTTGAGGTCAGAAAGGGCTTTCTTCTGGCAACCCTTCCAAAGAGCCTGTGGATGTGGACCCCAAGACACCACCAAGGCCTACAATTCTTGGAAAATTGCAGAAAATGATGTCATGGCTTTAGAAGCTTCTGATAGGCTAATTGACATAATTTGAGTCAATTGGAGGTTGTTTACATACACCTTAGCCAAATACATTTAAACTCAGTTTTTCACAATTCCTGACATTTAATCCTAGTGAAAATTCCCTGTTTTAGGTCAGTTAGGATCACCACTTTATTTTAAGAATGTGAAATGTCAGAAAAATAGTAGAGAGTGACTGATTTATTTCAGCTTTTATTTCTTTCATCACATTCCCAGTGGGTCAGAAGTTTACATACACTCAATTAGTATGTAGTAGCATTGCCTTTAAATTGTTTAACTTGGGTCAAATGTTGGGGGGGGGGGGGGGGGAGAGCGAGAAAGGCCCATTCTTCCTGACAGAGCTGGTGTAACTGAGTCAGGTTTGTAGGCCTCCTTGCTCGCACACGCGTTTTCAGTTCTGCCCGCAAATTGTCTATAAGATTGAGGTCAGGGCTTTGTGATGGCCACTCCAATACCTTGACTTTGTTGTCCTTAAGCCATTTTGCCACAACTTTGGAAGTATGCTTGGGGTCATTGTCCACCTGGAAGACCCATTTGTGACCAAGCTTTAACTTCCTGACTGATGTCTTGAGTTGTTGCTTCAGTATATCCACATAATTTCCCTTCCTCATGATGCCATCTATTTTGTGAAGTGCACCAGTCCCTCCTGCATCAAAGCTCTCCCATAACATGATGCTGCCACCCTGTGCTTCACGGTTTGGATGGTGTTCTTCGGCTTGCAAGCCTCCCCCTTTTTCCTCCAAACATAACGATGGTCATTATGGCCAAACAGTTCTATTTTTGTTTCATCAGACCAGAGGACATTTCTCCAAAATGTACGATCTTTGTCCCCATGTGCAGTTGCAAACCATAGTCTGGCTTTTTTATTGCGGTTTTGGAGCAGTTGCTTCCTTGCTGAGCGGCCTTTCAGGTTATGTCGATATAGGGCTCTTTTTACTGTGGATATAGATATTTTTGTACCTGTTTCCTCCAGCATCTTCACAAGGTCCTTTGCTGTTGTTCAGGGATTGATTTGCACTTTTCGCACCAAAGTACGTTCATCTCTAGGAGACAGAACCCGTCTCCTTCCTGAGCGGTATGCGTGGTCCTGTGGTGTTTATACTTGCGTACTATTGTTTGTACAGATGAACCTTCATGCATTTGGAAATTGCTCCCAAGGATGAACCAGACTTGTGGAGGTCTTGGCTGATTTATTTTGATTTTGATGTCAAGCAAAGAGGCACTGAGTTTGAAGGTAGGCCTTGAAATACATCCAAAGGTACACCTTCAATTGACTGAAATTATGTCAATTAGCCTATCAGAAGCTTCTAAAGCCATGACATCATTTTCTGGAATTTTCCAAGCTGTTTGAAGGCACAGTCAACTTAGTGTATGTAAACCTCTGACCCACTGGAATTGTGATAGAGTGAATTATATGTGAAATAATCTGTCTGTAAACAATTGTTGGGAAAATGACTTGTGTCATGCACAAAGTAGATGTCCTAACCGACTTGCCAAAACTATAGTTTGTTAACAAGAAATTTGTGGAGTGGTTGAAAAACAAGTTTTTTTTTATGACTCCAACCTAAGTGTATGTAAACTTCCGACTTCAACTGTGAATGTGTGTGTGTGTGTGTGTGTGTGTGTGTATATATATGTATGTGTGTGTGTGTGTGTGTGTGTGTGTGTGTGTGTGTATATATAGATAGATAGATAGATATCTCATAGCCCATATCCTGGTTATGAATAGCCCATTTCCTAGTTCTGGATAGTCCTTGGAGTGTGACTGACATGGAGATGACCCTGACTTTGCCTCTTCTTGTGGTGGGTGGGCGGGCCTGCTCTCGTCCTATCTGACCGTATGGCTCATCACCGTGCCCACTGAAATACTGCTGAGTTTCCTCCATCGGCCACAAAACATCCTCCTAATCATTCATGCCTCCAGCTGCTTTTTAATATCGTTCACATAGCAAATGGCACCCTATTCCCTACATCAAGACACTCCAACCCTTTTCCTGGAGAGCTACCCTGTAGGTTTTTGCTCCAACCCCAGTTGTAACTAACCTGATTTAAGTTTATCAACCAGCTAGTTATTAGAATCCAGAGGGCTAGATTACAGTTGGATTAGCAGCCAGCATATTATTTCATTACAATCCTCCTCACACTCCTCGATGCAACAGTCTCCCTCCAGACCCATTCATTTAATTTGATTTCTCAGCTTCAAAGACTCAGCCACAGTGCTTTGATCCCCTGCTAGTATTATAGGATTATAGAATAATTCAATTATAAGATCTTATACCAAACATCCGCATGTATTCGCTCACATCATCAATGTGATTTCTGGCTCATGAATATTGAAACACTGAGGTGATATTTGAGTGGTAGTAGTAGAAATGCTGATGGACCCCCCCCCCCCCACAGATTTTAAATGTTTTTTACTTTTATAAATGCTTTAACTTTATGAAGAGTGGATTGTTGTTTTATTCATCACATTTTGGGGGGTGACACTTGTCGTGTCTTTGGCTATGCCGGATTAAGTGATATGACATGCTATTCTCTAAAATAATTTATCCGTAATTAATTTCACCTGATGGAGCTAATCATGTAAATGTAATTAACTAGAGAGTCGGGCACCACAAAATAATATTTATAGAGCTGTTATCCTCCGAATAAACTCTTAAAGACCTAGTAATATTTTACATTAATAGCAGTCAATATTAATCGTCCTCTTAATTCAGTCTCATCTGAAAGTTGTAAATTCTTGGTTATCTGCACGAACCCTGGCTAACAATTTGAATCAGCAATACAAAATTGGGTTTAATTATTTATTTACTAAATACCTAACTAATCACACAGAATTACACATACACATAATTAAATCATAACTTGATTACAAATTACGTCATAAAGGAAAATGTCCCTAGCGGGCAGAACAGATATGACAGCTTGTTACACAAAGAAAATGTTTGAGTGAAAGAGCGGGAAGACTGAGGGACACAGGGAGAAGCTGTGCTATCGTAACTACAGTATCTTATGCATTCTAAATTACCGCCCATTTGGAAAAGGAAAATGCAATAAATATTTACTCTGAGCTGTGCTTCGGTAGGTTGGTGGTAGATGGAAGGCCGTGTTGCCAAACCGAGTCCTTTTGAAGAATGTCTCTGGTTGTCAATTGGATACGTTGTAGTAACGTCGTTGGGTGATAGACGGGACACTCTGTCTGTTCCTTCCTTACCCTCGTTGCATCTGCTGTTGCTAACTCAACGGCTAGGAGTATCACTTCTGTAGTGAATAAGAGTTCAAAGTTCATACCATTCGCAACCAAAGCTCACGCTGATGTTGGCTTCATTCTGTAGTTATTATCTGAACCATTCTGACATTGGACCGTCGTCCTACATCCTCGGAACAGGAGGTTATATTGTCGTCAAGGGCTTATATAGGAAGGGAGAGGAGGGCGTGTTTGAAAAGTTTTATAGCCCATGTCCCTTCACAGGGGTGGGCCACTGATTGAGCAGAGCCCTATCTTATAAAAACCCAAATCTCACATTTTAGAAGCTAAAATCACATTTCATCCCATCACGAAAAATGTCATATTCAAACATTTAAATTTAACAACAATTCCATGTGAATCCGATAACTCTGATGTGTAGACTTTCCACTGTATGTCATCTTATCATTGATGTGAATGTCTCAGATGACAACCGAACTGACATCATATTCATTAAGTACCACCGCATATGTTCCATTGGTCGGATTACCAAAATATAGTTCATTTCCCCCCACCTTCTGATGTTCCCAGAATCTCTATGTTAACCAAGGGTTTTGTAAATGTAACCTCAGTAGGATAGAGAGAGGAAAAAGGGGGGAAGAGGTATTTATGACTGTCATAAACCTACCCCCCAGGCCAACGTCATGACACACTGTTTTGATCAAAAACTTTTGATTATTAGATCAAATACTGTAAATAGTTTTATTCATAGTTTGAGGCAACAAGACTTAATATGAAAAATAGATCTCTCTCACAGCTCTCAATAGCCTACATTGAGAACAAGTTGCCTTTCTTTGCTTGTATTTCACCATTGAGCAGTCTTTAGCTTTTTGATCTGTTATATTCTGATTTTTTTAATTGTGCATTTATATTTTAGGAGATATTGAATTCAGTCTTAAACTTTCTTTGTTACCGTAAGTTTATTACCGTCAAGCACATGAACAGTAGATCAGCGACTGCTAGTAGTACATTTAAACAGTCGTTACCAGCTTCACTCTCCACTGCTGTCAATAGAAAACACACATGTATACTTTACTACATTGGACATTTTAGTCATTTAGCAGACGCTCTTATCCAGAGAGACTTACAGGAGCAATTATGGTTAAGTGACTTGCTCAATGGCACGTAGATAGATTTCACCTAGTCAGCTCGGGGATTCGAACCAGCAACCTTTCAGTTACTGGCCCAACGCTCTTAACCACTTGACTACCACCCAGCCTGTACATTTGTCAAAAATAAATAAATAAACCTAGTTGTGGGATAACGCCATGATTACATCGGTGCCAAGTAGAAGATGGCTGGTGCGTTTAATGTTTATCTAGTTAACGCCAATAGTTTGTCGCTCTGGTTAGAGACGTGGGCAGAATCAAACTCAGACACACACAAACTTTCATCACACCACAATGGGACCCAGCTGTATAGAAACCTAACAAAGAAAGAGAGTTTGAAGTCGTCGTCCAAGTAGTTGCTCCACAGGGAAAGAGAAGAGGGAGAAAGCGGCAGTAGAATGAATAAAGTTGATTCAACGCCAGGCAGCTTTAGGAAAACATTTGTCTTGCGTTAGGCCTGAGCCACTCTGCCAGCAGTGAGAGGAGACAACTCAGATCTGTTGAGCAGTAGGGAGGGAGTGCACTGATCTGATCTCAACCACACCACATCACACCAGCGCTCTGACACCATTAACCAGTATAGTCCAGTACACCCCGGTGTGGGCCAGTATAGCCCAGTACAGTCTAGTCCACTGTATAGCCCAGTCCAGTGTATAGCCCAGTATAGTCTAGTACAGTGTATAGTATAGCCCTGTATAGCTCATTATAGACCAGTTCAGTATAGCTCTATATAGACCAGTTGAGTATAGCTCTATATAGACCGGTTCAGTATAGCTCTATATAGACCGGTACACTCTAGTTCAGTGTAGCTCATAGGTCAATAGTTTAGTATGGCTCATTATAGACCAGTACAGTCTAGTTCATTATAGACCGGTACTGTCTAGTTCATTAAAAACCAGTAGTTTATTCTAGGTTAGTATAGCTCATTATAGGTCAGTACAGTCTTTCAGTATAGTTAATTATGAACCAATAGTTTATTCTAGTTTACTATAGCTCAGTTTAGTATAGCCCCATACACTACCCACCACTGCGACCTGTATGCTCTCGTTGGCTTCATATTTGTTGCCAAACCCACTGGCTCCAGGTCATCTATAAGTCTTTGCTAGGTAAAGCCCCGCCTTATCTCAGCTCACTGGTCACCATAGCAGCACCCACCCGTAGCACGCGCTCCAGCAGGTACAGTGGGGGCAAAAAAGTATTTAGTCAGCCACCAATTGTGCAAGTTCTCCCACTTAAAAAGATGAGAGAGGCCTGTAATTTTCATCATAGGTACATTTTTATGAATTTATTTGCAAATTATGGTGGAAAATAAGTATTTGGTCACCTACAAACAAGCAAGATTTCTGGCTTTCACAGACTTGTAACTTCTTCTTTAAGAGGCTCCTCTGTCCTCCACTCGTTACCTGTATTAATGGCACCTGTTTGAACTTGTTATCAGTATAAAAGACACCTGTCCACAACCTCAAACAGTCACACTCCAAACTCCACTATGGCCAAGACCAAAGAGCTGTCAAAGGACACCAGAAACAAAATTGTAGACCTGCACCAGGCTGGGAAGACTGAATCTGCAATAGGTAAGCAGCTTGGTTTGAAGAAATCAACTGTGGGAGCAATTATTAGGAAATGGAAGACATACAAGATCACTGATAATCACACAAGATCTCACCCCGTGGGGTCAAAATGATCACAAAAATTCCAGAACCGCACGGGGGGACCTAGTGAATGACCCGCAGAGAGCTGGGACCAAAGTAACAAAGCCTACCATCAGTAACGCACTACGCCGCCAGGGACTCAAATCCTGCAGTGTCAGACGTGTCCCCCTGCTTAAGCCAGTATATGTCCAGGCCCGTCTGAAGTTTGCTAGAGAGCATTTGGATGATCCAGAAGAAAATTGGGAGAATGTCATATGATCAGATGAAACCAAAATATAACTTTTTGGTAAAAACTCAACTCATCGTGTTTGGAGGACAAAGAATGCTGAGTTGCATCCAAAGAACACCATACCTACTGTGAAGCATGGGGGTGGAAACATCATGCTTTGGGGATGTTTTTCTGCAAAGTGACCAGGACGACTGATCCGTGTAAAGGAAAGAATGAATGGGGCCATGTATCGTGAGATTTTGAGTGAAAACCTCCTTCCATCAGCAAGGGCATTGAAGATGAAACGTGGCTGGGTCTTTCAGCATGACAATGATCCTAAACACACCGCCCGGGCAACAAAGGAGTTGCTTTGTAAGAAGCATTTCAAGGTCCTGGAGTGGCCTAGCCAGTCTCCAGATCTCAACCCCATAGAAAATCTTTGGAGGGAGTTGAAAGTCCGTGTTGCCCAGCAACAGCCCCAAAACATCACTGCTCTAGAGGAGATCTGCATGGAGGAATGTGCCAAAATACCAGCAACAGTGTGTGAAAACCTTGTGAAGACTAACAGAAGACGTTTGACCTCTGTCATTGCCAACAAAGGGTATATAACAAAGTATTGAGATAAACTTTTGTTATTGACCAAATACTTATTTTCCACCATAATATGCAAATAAATTCATTAAAAATCCTACAATTAGATTTTCTGGATTTTTTTTCCCTAATTTTGTCTGTCATAGTTGAAGTGTACCTATGATGAAATGAAATTACAGGCCTCTCTCATCTTTTTAAGTGGGAGAACTTGCACAATTGGTGGCTGACTAAATACTTTTTTGCCCCACTGTATATTTCAATGGTCACCCCCAAAGCCAATTCCTCCTTTGGCTGCCTTTCCTTCCAGTTCTCTGCTGCCAATGACTGGAACGAATTGCAAAAATCACTGAAGCTGGAGACTTATATCTCCTCACTAACTTTAAACACCAGCTGTCAGAGCAGCTCACAGATCTGTACACAGCCCATCTTTAAATAGCCCATCTGTAAATAGCCCATCCAACTACCTTATCCCCACACTGTTATTTATTTATTTTGCTCCTTTGCACCCCAGTATCTCTACTTGCACATTCATCTTCTGCACATCTTTCACTCCAGTGTTTAAATGCTAAATTGTAATTATTTTGCCACTATCGCCTATTTATTGCCTTACCTCCCTTATCTTACCTCATTTGTACACACTGTATATATACTTTTTTTCCTATTGTGTTATTGACTGTATGTTTGTTTTATTCCATGTGTAACTCTGTTGTTGTTTGTGTCGCACTGCTTTGCTTTATCTTGGCCAGGTCGCAGTTGTAAATGAGAACTTGTTCTCAACTAGCCTAATTGGTTAAATAAAGGTGAACTAAATAAATAAATCTAAATTATTGGTCAGTACAGTCTAGTTCAGTATAGTTCATTATAAACCAATAGTTTATTCTAGTTTAGTATAGGTCAGTACAGTCTAGTTCAGTTTAGCTCATTATAAACCGTGTAGTTTCAGTCCTGGATGCTGAATGTTTATATCAGACAATAAATCATGGGTATGAAGCAAAAATACTTTACTTTGTATTTATGTTGGGTGCCAGTTTATAATACCAATAAGGCACCTCAGGGGTTTGTGGTTTATGGCGAATATACCACACCTTCTCGGGCCTTATTGTTGAATTATAGTTCAGTCTAGTCCAGTATAGCTCAGTACAGTACCGTTTTTACCTATGAATGTGATTATACAGAGAGTCAGCAGTTTTAAGTTGGTGTCCACCTCACCGAGGACTTGACATGGACCAACAACACCACCACTCTTGTTAAGAAGGCACAACAGCATCACTACTTCCTAAGGCTTAAGAAATTCAGCGTGCCACCCCGGGTCCTCTCCAAATACTACCGCTGCACCAACGAGAGCATCCTAACCGGTTGCATCACAGCCTGGTATGTAAATTGTTCTGTCCACGACTGCAAGCCCTCCAGCGGGTTGTGAAGATGGCCCAGTACGTCCCAACCCATCCTGGACATCGACTCAAAATGGTGCCTGAGAAAGTCCCGCAGCATCTTCAAGGGCCCCACACAGCCCAGCCACGAACTGTTCACTCCCATACCGTTGGTATCGAAGCATCAATCAATCAAATGTATTTATAAACCCCACTTACATCAGCTGATGTCATAAAGTGCTGTATAGAAACCCAGCCTAAAACTCCAAACGGCAAGCAATGCAGGTGTAGAAGCACGGTGGCTATGAAAAACTCCCTAGAGAGGCCAGGACCTAGGAAGAAACCTAGAGAGGAACCAGGCTATGAGGGTGGCCAGTCCTCTTCTGGCTGTGCCGGGTGGAGATTATAACAGAACATGGCCAAGATGTTCAAAAGTTCATAGATGAGCAGCAGGGTCAAATAATAATAATCACAGTGGTTGTAGAGGGTGCAACAGGTCAGCACCTCAGGAGTAAAAGTCAGTTGGCTTTTCATAGCCGACCATCAAGAGTATCTCTACCGCTCCTGCTATCTCTAGAGAGTTGAAAACAGCAGGTCTGGGACAGGTAGCGCGTCCGGTGAACAGGTCAGGGTTCCATAGCCGCAGGCAGAACAGTTGAAACTGGAGCAGCAGCTTGTCCAGGTGGACTGGGGACAGCAAGGAGTCATCAGGCAAGGTAGTCCTGAGGCATGGTCCTAGGGCTCAGGTCTTCCGAGAGAAAGAAAGAAAGAAGGAGAGAAAGAGAGAATTAGAGAGAGCATACTTACATTCACACAGGACACCGGATAAGACAGGAGAAATACTCCAGATTTAACAGACTGACCCTAGCCCCACGACACAAACTACTGCAGCATAAATACTGGAGGCTGAGACAGGAGGGGTCGGGAGACACAGCCCCCACACAAGTAGAGGGATATCTTAGACCACCAACTTACCATCTTGAGACAAGGCCGAGTATATCCCACAAAGATCTCCGCCACGGCACAACCCAGGGGGGGGCGCCAACCCGGACAGGAAGATCACGTCAGTGACTCAACCCCTCCTAGGGACGGCATGGAAAAGCACCATTAAGCCAGTGACTCAGCCCCTGTAATAGGGTTTGAGGCAGAGAATCCCAGTGGAGAGAGGGGAACCGGCCAGGCAGAAATAGCAAGGGCGGTTCGTTGCTCCAGAGCCTTTCCGTTCACCTTCACACTCCTGGGCCAGACTACACTCAATCATAGGACCTACTGAAGAGATGAGTCTTCAGTAAATACTTAAAGGTTGAGACCGAGTCTGCGTCTCTCACATGGATAGGCAGACAATTCCATAAAAATGAAGCTCTATAGGAGAAAGCCCTGCCTCCAGCTGTTTGCTTAGAAATTCTAGGAACAGTAAGGAGGCCTGCGTCTTGTGACCGTAGCATACGTGTAGGTATGTACGGCAGGACCAAATCGGAAAGATAGGTAGGAGCAAGCCCATGTAATGCTTTGTAGGTTAGCAGTAAAACCTTGAAATCAGCCCTTGCCTTAACAGGAAGCCAGTGTGGAGAGGCTAGCACTGGAGTAATATGCAAACATTTTCTGGTTCTAGTCAAGATTCTAGCAGCCGTATTTAGCACTAACTGAAATGTATTTAGTGCTTTATCCGGGTAGCCGGAAAGTAGAGCGTTGCAGTAGTCTATGAATTTTTCTAAATCATTTTTGGACAAAGTTTCAGATTTTTTGCAATGTTACGTAGATGGAAAAAGCTGTCATTGAAACAGTCTTGATATGAGTAACGCCGAGGTCCTTCACAGTTTTATTTGAGACAACTGTACAACCAACCATCAAGATTAATTGTCAGATTCAACAGAAGATCTCTCTTGTTTCTTGGGATCTAGAACAAGCATCTCTGTTTTGTCCGAGTTTAAAAGTAGAACATTTGCCCGCCATCCACTTCCTTATGTCTGAAACACAGGCTTCCAGGGATGGCAATTTTGGGGCTTCACCATGATTCATCAAAATGTACAGGACAAGTCTCTGAATATCCGTAAGTGGCATGAGGTCTGATACGAACAGGCTCAGACAGCAATCAGACTGCTGAACATTTAAACTGGACTGACGATCTGCACTGACTCTCTGCACTTAAGCACACATGCACTCACTCACGCACACAGTTATGCATTCATCTCCACACACACACACACACACACACATACACATTGCCTTCGGAAAGTATTCAGACCCCTTGACTTTTTTCCAGATTTTCTTTAGGTTACAGCCTTACTCTAAAATTGATAAAATAGTTTTTTCCCCCTCATCAATCTACACACAATACCCGGCAATGACAAAGCAAAAAATATATTTTACTTAAAACACTTTACTCACTTTGTTGAAGCACCTTTGTGAGCGATTACAGCCTCGAGCCTGTAATGACATTACAAGCTAGGCACACCCTGAATTTGGGGAGTTTCTCCCATTCTTCTCTGCAGATCCTCTCAAGCTCTGTCTGGTTGGATGGGGTGCGTTGCTGCACAGTTATTTGTAGGTCTCTCCAGAGATGTTTGATCGAGTTCAAGTTTGGGCTCTGGCTGGGCCACTTAAGGATATTCAGAGACTTGTCCTGAAGCCACTCTTGTGTTGTCTTGGCTGTGTGCTTAGGGTCGTTGACATGTTGGAAGGTGAACCTTCACCCTAGTCTGAGGTCTCTGAAGCAGGTTTTCATCAAGGATCTCTCTGTACTTTGCTCTATTCATCTTTCCCTCAATCCTGACTAGTCTCCCAGTCCCTGCCCCTGAAAAGCATCCCTACAGCATGATTCTGCCACCAACATGCTTCACTGTGGGGATTGTGCTAGGTTTCCTCCAGACATGACACTTCGCATTCATGCCAATCTTGGTTTCATCAGACCAGAGAATCTTGTTTCTCATGGTCTGAGCGTCTTTAAGTGCCTTTTGGCTAACTCCAAGCGGGCTGTCACGCAGTCGTGGGTGAACAGGGTGTACAGGAGGGGACTAAGCACGCACACCTGAGGGGGGCCTCGTGTTGAGGGTCAGCGTGGCGGATGTGTTGTTGCCTACTCTCACCACCTGGGGGCAGCCCGTTAGGAAGTTCGGGATCCAGTTGCAGAGGGCTGTTCAGTCCCAGGGGCCTGAGCTTAGTTATGAGCTTGGAGGACACTATGGTGTTGAATGCTGAGCTGTAGTCAATGAACAACGTTCTCACATAGGTGTTCCTCTTATCCAGGTGGGAGAGGGCAGCGTGGAGTGCAGTAGAGATTGGGAATCTGATTGGGTGGCATGCAAATCGGAGTGGGTCCAGTATGTCTAGGATGATGGTGTTGATAGGAGCCATGATCAGCCTTTCGAAGCATATCATGGCTACCGATGTGAGTGCTATAGGGCGATAGTCAATTAGGCAGGTTACCTTGGTGTTCTTGGGCAAAGGGACTATGGTGATCTGCTTGAAACGTAGGTATTACAGACTGGGTCAGGGAGAGGTTAAAAATGTCAGTGAAGACACTTTTTGTACACGTCCTGGTAATCCATCTTGGCCCGCGGCCTTGTGAATGTTAACCTGTTGAAAGGTCTTACTCACATCGGCTATGGAGAGCGAGCTCACACAGTCGTCCGGAACAGCTGGTGCTCATGCATGGTTCAGTGTTGCTTGTCTCAAATCGAGCATAGAAGCCATTTAGCTCATCTGGTAGGGTTGCGTCACTGGGCAGCACACGGCTGGGTTTCCCTTTGTAATCCGTGATAGTTTGCAAGCCCTGACAAATTTGACGAGTGTCAGAATTTAACAAATTTTACTATCTTAGTCCTATATTGACTCTTTGCCTGTTTGATGGTTCGTCGGAGGTCGTAGCAGGATTTCTAATGCTTCGATCACACCAACAGCATCACTGGTACTTCCTGTTAGAGTTTTTGCTTGTAAGCAGGATTCAGGAGGATAGAGTTGTAGTCAGATTTGCCAAAGGGAGGGTGAGGGAGAGCCTTGTGTGTGGAGTAAAGGTGATCAGGAGTTTTGTTGCCTCTAGTTGCACAGGTGACATGCTGGTCAAACAGATTTCAGTTTCCCTGCATTAAAATTACCAGCCATGAGAAATGCTGACTTTTGGTGTGCATTTTCTTGTTTGGTTATGGCCTTATACAGCTCGTTGAGTGCGGTCTTAGTGCCAGCATTGGTTTGTGCTGGTAAATAGGCAGCTGTGAAAATATAGATAAACTCTCTTGGTAAATAGTGTGGTCTGCAGCTTATCATGAGGTAGTCTAACTCAGGGGAGCGAAAGCTTGAGACTTCCTTAACATTTAGATATCTTGCACCAGCTGCTCTTAACAAGGAGACACACCCCTCCGTCTTAATCTTACCCGAGGCTGACGTCCTATCTAGACGATGCATGAAGAAACCCGCGAGCTATACTATATTGTCCTTGTCACACGGAGTTCATCCAATTTGTTCTCCAGTGACTGCACATTCGCCAGCAGAACAGAGGGCAATGGCGGTCTATTTGTTCGCCAACGTAACCTCGTTAGGAGGCCGCCTCACACACAAAATAGCAGAATTGGTCAGGAGCCTGTAAAACGTCTGCTATCCACTTCAGCGTCATCTTCAGTGTGGGACATGTCACCCTGGTGATCTAACCCTGAAGAGGATGTGACTCTAGGGGGCACAGATGTCTCGGTTAGACCCTCGCAGTGGTTGAGTCAGGGGCATGTGTTTGGTGTGTGTGTGTCTGTACCTGTTATAGAGGGATTGAGTAGGGTGAGATTAAGTTGTTTTGGCACGTGAGATGGGCTCCGGGGGGGGGGGGGGGCTGTGGGGGTGTGTATATTTCCGCCAGAGCCACTCAATCATCTCTTATTCAACCGTCCTTGATACACTTTCACGTCCCAGTAGAAACCCTGCTGCTGCATTCAGACAGTCATCTAACACTTCTCTACTCCCCCCCAGAGTTTATTGACCAGCTCTCTTCTCTTTCTTTCCTCTTCTTATCCTCCCATGCACCTTCTCTCTTTATCTTGCTCTCTTTCTTTCTAGCTCACTCGCTCTCTCGGTTCCTTCCCCTCTTATTTTCCTCTCTCTCTCACCTTCTCCCTCCTCCATCTCTCTCTCTACATCTCTCCTGTATAACCTAGATTTGAAACTTTCCTGAAAATGCAGCCTTTGAGGGAGTGTTGTTAAGGATTCTCTTTTTCTCTTTTTGGGAGAGAGATGAGGGAGAGAGATGAGGGGGAGAGATGAGGGAGAGAGATGAGGGAGTGGGAGAGCAAGTGAGGGAGTCGGAGAGAGAGCAAGAAAAAAAGAGGGAGAGGGAGACCGCAGGGTAGAAGGGGGGATCCCCCGTTGACTTGCCTTCTCCGTTTCATTGTCTGTCTTTGCGTCAGTGCTGTTGAGGGTTGCAAAATTCCAGTAACTTTCCCAGGTTTTCCAGAAATCCTGGCTGGAAGACATCGGATTTCCTGCTTATTCCCCTCTAATTTCAGGACTCTTCCAACCGTGATTTCTGGAAAACCTGGGAATTTTGGAAAATTACTGACATTTTTCAATCCTAGAGCTGTTAGTGTTTTTCTCTGCTCCCGGTGTCTAGACCATAGTTTATACACTTTATTGTTTTAATCAGTACACCTCTGGTTTGAATACATCATCCTGAAGAAGGCACAGTGATGCTGAAACATTGCTGTTTTACCCAATAAATTACTGTGAGTTTATATATAGAGTGTGTAACTCTTTATTTTTTATAGCTTACAGTTTATTTGCTGTTAGTCAGCATCTCAACACTAAATAATTTTCTCTGGGTGTGCTCCAGGTCATGCTTTTTAATGGAATACATTAAACCAACATATTTTGGGGTGTCTTCGGCAGCAGGTAGCCTAGCGGTTAGAGGGGCAAGCCAGCAGCAGGATGGTTGCCAGTTCGAATCCCTGGTCTAACCGGAAAAATTGTGCGGGGAGTGATCTGGCAGCTGAAGGGTTGCTGGTATCAAATTCTAGATGCCATTGCCTGTCGTTGTGCCCTTGAGCAAGGCACTTAAACCCACAACAGCTGGTCAACAGGTTCCGTAGTTTGGCAGCACCCCTCCAACCTGTGTGTGAGTCTTTTAGAGAGGTTGGGGTAAAGCGGAAGTCAAATTTCCGTTGGACCTTGTCTACAAATGGACGAATAAAGTGATCTTAGTCTTGGTGCCTAGGACAGGGTCTTACTATCTAACATGACATCTCTACATCTTAACCAGTACATCTCTGGTTGATCCTTTTAAAATGCTGTGTTAAGACCCACTGATGGGTCATGGGTAATAGGATTTGGATCTGGGAGCGACTCGGGATGGGACTGGATCCTAGTATCTAACATCTGTCTTGTGTACTTCGTCGGGTCACATGGACAACTAGCAGCTCTAGGTGGGTCAGTTAAATGGGAGGGAACCACTGGCCTAGATGGCTGCTAGATACCTGGAGGATGAGCTGTTGTCATCTTAGCTACTAAGACAGGTCAGTGGTGTTTGTGTGTGTGTGTGTGTGTGCGTGTGTGCATGTGTCCTTGTGATCTATTGTCTTTTGTGTCAAGTGCTCAAGCTAGAAGTTGCCCTTAGCCACAGATCTAGGCTCAGCTTACCATCCCTCACAGCTTACCTTAACCATTAGGTGGTGGAGTACACACTGACTTCAGATCAGTGTGCAAGGCAAGGGTCATTGTACTCTATATCCCTTCAGCTGTCTCTGCATGTTGCGTCAGCAGGCCAGTAGATAGTGTTGGAGCTGGGCTGGAACAAAGCCTGTACGTTATCGTATCCCCTATTGTGAGCTACAAAGTGCGCTAGGCTGCTCCCTCTTTCAATGTCTTTAACTGCATCCCAAACTGCACCCTGTTCCCTATATAGTGCACTAGTTTCAACCAGAGCCCTGTGGACCCTTAGTCAAAAGTAGTCTACTAAAGATGGAAGGGTGCCATTTCAAACGAAGCCAGTGTCTTTGTCTCAGATGGCCTTGTACCGTAAGTGGCGTTTGCCGGCCAGTAGATGGAACCAGAGAGGTGGCTAAAGCCATGCCTCGCCACGTGGTTGTCTGGCTCTCCCTTCGACATGTTCTGTCAGACAGAGAGAGGACAAAGCACTGAGAAAGACAGACTGTTAGCAGTTGCAGACATAGATACAGTATCGGCTTCAAAGGTTTCCGTAGGCCCAGGTAGATAAAGATAGATATATACAGTACCAGTCAAAAGTTTGGACACCTACTCATTCAAGGGTTTTTCTTTATTTTTACTATTCTCTACATTGTAGAATAATAGTGAAGACATCAACACTATGAATTAACACATGGAATCATGTAGTAACCAGAAAAGTATTAAACAAATCAAAATATATTTTATATTTGAGTTTCTTCAAAGTAGCAACCCTTTGCCTTGATGACAGCTTTAATCAAAGTGTATTTGTCATTTTCCGAATACAACACCGTGAAATGCTTACTTACAGGCTCTAACCAACAGTGCAATTTTTAAGTAAAAAATAGGTATTAGGTGAACAATAGATAAGTAAATAAATAAAAAACAACAGTAAAAATATAGTGAAAAATAACAGTAGCGAGGCTATATACAGGCACCGGTTAGTCGGGCTAATTGAGGTAGTATGTACATGCATGTATAGTTAAAGTGACTATGCATATATGATAAACAGAGAGTAGAAGCAGTGTAAAAGAAGGGTAGGGGGGCGGGACAATGCAAATAGTCCAGGTAGCCATTTGATTACCTGTTTAGGAGTCTTATGGTTTTGCACACTCTTGGCATTCTCTCAACCAGCTTCATGGGTTAGTCACCTGGAATGCATTTCAATTAACAGGTGTGCCTTGTTAAAAGTTAACTTCTTTCCCTTAAAACCTCTCTGGGATATGTGGGACGCTAGAGCCCCACCTGGCCAAAAGCCAGGGAAAATGCAGAGTGCCAAATTCAAATAAATTACTATAAAAATCCAACTTTCATTAAATCACACATGCAAGATACCAAATTAAAACTACACTTTTTGTGAATCCAGCCAACATGTCAGATTTCAAAAAGGCTTTTCGGCGAATGCAAACGATGCTATTATCTGAGGATAGCACCTCCGTAAACAAAGAGAGAAACCATATTTCTACCCTGCAGGCGCGACACAAAACGCAGAAATAAATATATAATTCATGCCTTACCTTTGACGAGCTTTTGCCTTACCTTTGACAAGCTTCTTTTGTTGGCACTCCAATATGTCCCATAAACATCACAAATGGTCCTTTTGTTCGATATATATCCAAAATGTCCATTTATTTGGCGCATTTGATCCAGAAAAACACAGGTTCCAACTTGCTCAAAGTGACTACAAAATATCTCAAACGTTACCTGTAAACTTTGCCAAAACATTTCAAACTACTTTTGTCATTAAACTTTAGGTATTTTTTTATGTAAATAATCGATAAAATTGAAGACGGGATGATCTGTGTTCAATACAGGAAGAAAACAAACTGAAGCTAGCTTTCTGGTCACGTGCCTCTATCTAACAGTACACTTCAAGTGACCCTCGTTCAAGATGGCCGTACTTCTTCATTACACAAAGGAATAACCTCAACCAATTTCTAAAGACTGTTGACATCCAGTGGAGGCGATAGGAACTACAAGAAGGTCCCTTAGAAATCTGGATTCCCAATGAAAACTTATTGAAGAGAAAAAAAATTCTGAATGGTTTGTCCTAAGGGTTTCACCTGATATATAAGTTATGTTATACTCACAGACATGATTCAAACAGTTTTAGAAACTTCAGAGTGTTTTCTATCTAAATCTACTAATAATGTTATATGTTATATGTTATATTATAATAATGCAATAATGCATATGTTATCTTCTGGGGATGAGTAGCAGGCAGTTGAATTTGGGCTTGCATTTCATCCGTACGTGAAAATACTGTCCCCTGTCACCAATAAGTTAATGTGTTTGAGCCAATCAATTGTGTTGTGACAAGGTAGGGGTGGTATACAGAAGATAGCCCTATTTGGTAAAAGACCGAGTCCATATTATGGGAAGAACAGCTCAAATAAACAAAGAGCAAAGAGAAATGACAGTCCGTCATTACTTTAAGACATGAAGGTCAGGCAATGAAAGTTTCTTCAAGTGCAGTTGCAAAACCATCAAGTGCTGTGATGAAACTGACTCTCATGAGGACGGTCACAGGAAAGGAAGACCCAGAGTTCATTAGAAATACCTGCCTCAGATATTGCAGCCCAAATAAATGCTTCACAGAGTTCAAGTAACAGACACATCTCAACATCAACTGTTCAGAGGAGACTGCGTGAATCAGGCCTTCGTGGTCGAATTGCTGCAAAGAAACCATTACTTAAGGACACCAATAATAAGAAGAGACTTGCTTGGGCCAAGACACACGAGCAATGGACATTAGACTGATGGAAATCTGTACTTTTGGTCTGATGAGTCCAAATTTTGTTTCCAACTGCTATGTCTTTATGAGAGGCAGAGTATGTGAACAGATTATCTCTGCATGTGTGGTTCCCACCGTGAAGCATGGAGGTGGAGGTGTGGGGGTGCTTTGCTGGTGGCACTGTCAGTAATTTATTTAGAATTCAAGGGACACTTAGACAGCATGGCTACCACAGCATTCTGTAGCGATATCCCATCTGGTTTGTGCTTAGTGGGGCTATAATTTGTTTTTCAATAGGGCAATGGCCCAACAAACCTCCAGGCTGTGTAAGGGCTATTTGACCAAGGAGAGGGATGGAGTGCTGCATCAGATGACCTGGCCTCCACAATCACCCGACCTCAACCCAATTAAGATAGTTTGGGATGAGTTGGACCGCAGAGTGAAGGAAAAGCAGCAAAGAAGTGCTGATTTCAAGACTGTTGGAAAAGCATTCCAGGTGAAGCTGGTTGAGAAAATGCCAAGAGTGTGCAAAGCTGTCATCAAGGCAAAAGGTAGCGAAAAATCTAAAATATATTTTGGTTACTACATGATTCCATATGCATTATTTCAACGTTTTGATGTCTTCACTTTATTCTACAATGTAGAAAATAGTAAAAATAAAGAAAAATGCTTGAATGAGTAGGTGTCCAAACTTTTGACTGGTACTACATACATACATACATACATACATACATACATACATACAGTGCCTTGCGAAAGTATTCGGCCCCCTTGAACTTTGCGACCTTTTGCCACATTTCAGGCTTCAAACATAAAGATATAAAACTGTATTTTTTTGTGAAGAATCAACAACAAGTGGGACACAATCATGAAGTGGAACGACATTTATTGGATATTTCAAACTTTTTTAACAAATGAAAAACTGAAAAATTGGGCGTGCAAAATGATTCAGCCCCTTTACTTTCAGTGCAGCAAACTCTCTCCAGAAGTTCAGTGAGGATCTCTGAATGATCCAATGTTGACCTAAATGTATAATGATGATAAATACAATCCACCTGTGTGTAATCAAGTCTCCGTATAAATGCACCTGCACTGTGATAGTCTCAGAGGTCCGTTAAAAGCGCAGAGAGCATCATGAAGAACAAGGAACACACCAGGCAGGTCCGAGATACTGTTGTGAAGAAGTTTAAAGCCGGATTTGGATACAAAAAGATTTCCCAAGCTTTAAACATCCCAAGGAGCACTGTGCAAGCGATAATATTGAAATGGAAGGAGTATCAGACCACTGCAAATCTACCAAGACCTGGCAGTCCCTCTAAACTTTCAGCTCATACAAGGAGAAGACTGATCAGAGATGCAGCCAAGAGGCCCATGATCACTCTGGATGAACTGCAGAGATCTACAGCTGAGGTGGGAGACTCTGTCCATAGGACAACAATCAGTCGTATATTGCACAAATCTGGCCTTTATGGAAGAGTGGCAAGAAGAAAGCCATTTCTTAAAGATATCCATAAAAAGTGTCGTTTAAAGTTTGCCACAAGCCACCTGGGAGACACACCAAACATGTGGAAGAAGGTGCTCTGGTCAGATGAAATCAAAATTGAACTTTTTGGCAACAATGCAAAACGTTATGTTTGGCGTAAAAGCAACACAGCTGAACACACCATCCCCACTGTCAAACATGGTGGTGGCAGCATCATGGTTTGGGCCTGCTTTTCTTCAGCAGGGACAGGGAAGATGGTTAAAATTGATGGGAAGATGGATGGAGCCAAATACAGGACCGTTCTGGAAGAAAACCTGATGGAGTCTGCAAAAGACCTGAGACTGGGACTGAGATTTGTCTTCCAACAAGACAATGATCCAAAACATAAAGCAAAATCTACAATGGAATGGTTCAAAAATAAACATATCCAGGTGTTAGAATGGCCAAGTCAAAGTCCAGACCTGAATCCAATCGAGAATCTGTGGAAAGAACTGAAAACTGCTGTTCACAAATGCTCTCCATCCAACCTCACTGAGCTCGAGCTGTTTTGCAAGGAGGAATGGGAAAAAATTTCAGTCTCTCGATGTGCAAAACTGATAGAGACATACCCCAAGCGACTTACAGCTGTAATCGCAGCAAAAGGTGGCGCTACAAAGTATTAACTTAAGGGGGCTGAATAATTTTGCACGCCCAATTTTTCAGTTTTTGATTTGTTAAAAAAGTTTGAAATATCCAATAAATGTCATTCCACTTCATGATTGTGTCCCACTTGTTGTTGATTCTTCACAAAATACAGTTTTATATCTTTATGTTTGAAGCCTGAAATGTGGCAAAAGGTCGCAAAGTTCAAGGGGGCCGAATACTTTCCTTGCACTGTACATACATGCACTGTACATACATACATACATACATACATACATACATGAAATGTCAGAATAATAGTAGACAGAATTATTTATTTCAGCTTTTATTGCTTTCATCACATTCAGAAGATTACATACACTCAATTGGTATTTGGTAGCATTGCCTTTAAATTGTTTAACTTGAGTCAAACGTTTAGGGTAGCCTTCCACAAACTTTCCACAGAGCTGATGTAACTGTCAGGTTTGTAGGCCTCCTAGGTCGCACACGCTTTTTCAGTTCTGCCCACAAATTTCCTATAGGATTGAGAACATGGCTTTGTGATGGCCACTCCAATACCTTGACTTTGTTGTCCTTAAGCCATTTTGCCACAACTTTGGAAGTATGCTTGGGGTCATTGTCCATTTGGAAGACCCATTTGCGACCAAGCTTTAACTTCCTGACTGATGTCTTGAGATTTTGCTGCAATATATCCACATAATTTCCCTTTATCATGATGCCATCTATTTTGTGAAGTGCACCAGTCCCTCCTGCAGCAAAGCATGCCCACAACATGATGCTGCCACCTCCACAACATGATGCTGTCACCTCCGTGCTTCACGGTTGGGATGGTGTTCTTCGGCTTGCAAGCCTCCCCCTTTTTCCTCTAAACATAACAATGGTCATTATGTCCAAACAGTTCTATTTTTGTTTCATCAGACCAGAGGACATTTCTCCAAAAAGTATGATCTTTGTCCCCATGTGCAGTTGCAAACCGTAGTCTAGCTTTTTTTATTGCGGTTTTGGAGCAGTGGCTTCTTCCTTGCTGAGCGGCCTTTCAGGGTTATGTTGATATAGGGCTCATTTTACTGTGGATATAGATACTTTTGTACCTGTTTCCTTCAGCATCTTCACAAGGTCCTTTGCTATTGTTCTGGGATATATTTGCACTTTTCGCACCAAAGTACGTTCATCTCTAGGAGACGCGTCTCTTTCCTGAGCGGTATGACTGCTGCATTCCTATGGTGTTCATACTTGCACATTATTGTTTGTACAGATGAACGTGATACCTTCAGGCGTTTGAAAATTTGCTCCCAAGGATGAACCAGACTTGTGGAGCTCAACAATTTCTTTTCTGATGTCTTGACTGATTTCTATTGATTTCCCCATGATATCAAGCAAAGAGGCACTGAGTTTGAAGGTAGGCCTTGAAATACATCCACAGGTATGCCTCCAATTGACTGAAATGATGTCAAATAGCCTATCAGAAGCTTCTAAAGCCATGACATCATTTTCTGGAATGTTCCAAGCTGTTTAAAAACACAGTCAACTTAGTTTATGTAAACTTCTGATCCACTGCAATTGTGAAACAGTGAATTATAAGTGAAATAATCTGTCTGTAAACAATTGTTGGAAAAATGACTTGTGTCATGCACAAAGTAGATGTCCTAACCGACTTGCCAAAACTATAGTTTGTTAACAAGACATTTGTGGAGTGGTTGAAAAATGAGTTTAAATGACACGATCCTAAGTGTATGTACATTTCTGACTTCAACTGTACATACATTTGGTTATTATTTTTTGTAGGTATTTTCTGACTTTGTTGAACCGATAGATAGAGAGAGAGGGTGACAGTGGGGGAAGATATAGGTTGTGTCAAATGGCAGTATATCACATTGGAACCTATCTTGACACTGTAGATGTGCTGGAGGCTGTGGCATTTCCGCTAGACCAGCCAGGCCACCCAGGCTAATGTCCTTGTCCCATTCTGTACTGCATGTGCTGTAGCCAACTCTTTTGTCATTAATTGTCATTATACATGACAAGTTGGCTTCAGCCCAGTGAAGGATGAGGCTACCTGACTGCTATTTACCAGGGAAGAGCGTCCCAGACCTTCAACGAGAGTCGCACTCCAAACACAGAGATTTAGATTTTGGGTGAAAGATGTTCTATTCATTGCTGATGGACCTCATCTAGGAGAATTCAATGCCTGGTTATTCTTGAGCAGGATGAGAACTTCAGTGAGTCATGGTTTGCTATTTTGAGAACATCGGGGACCTGCGTTGACTCCCACACAACATGTGGCCTTGCTTCTGTGTCTGCTCGTTCTGTTCTGTTCATTAGTATGTGATAAAGGTATTTAAGATTTGAACATCGTAATGAAACAAAGACCTACCAGAGTTGCTTGTCTCTGCAAACAAAAGAAGCGGCTGTACAAGACACCTGTTTGTAATCTACAGCAAAATGACAAAGACAGACGCCACATTACCGTCGGTGATCGTTCAATGTGGTGTCCCTAGCTGACTCAGTATGGTCTAAGGGAGGGTTCTCACCTGATGGCCTGTATCCGCACCGTAATCTCTTCTCTCTGAGGAGGGAGGGGGAGAAACAAACCGAGAGAGGAGGAGAGGAAGGGAGAGACACGGAAAGAGGAGAACCCAGAATGAGGGAGGGAGGGAGAGCGGAACGGACAAAGAGAAAAACCGAGAAAGAGAGGGAAAGGGTTAAACGGAGAGAGCAAATGAGAGAGAGAGAGAGGGGGAATGTGATCTAATGATGTGGTGGCAGGAGGCAGCAGTGTGAGAATGCTTGGCTGGGGAGCACATGCTGGACAGATGCTGATGCCATTAGGGCAACATCCCAAATGGAATGCTATTCTATATATACTGCACTACTTTTGACCAGGACCTATTCGACTCTGGTCAAAAGTAGTGCACTATGTAGGGAATAAGGTGCCATTTGGGACGAAGCCAACAAGTAGCAGAGTGCTGAGCACAGCGGTTCATCTCTCTCTCTCCACACTACTTCTCCACATGGCTGTTCTGTTCACCAACCCTGTTCTTCCTTTAACTCAAAACAAACCCGCTACTCCAGGGCTCCGTACACACACATGTACGCAGAGACACACTCGTACAAAAACATGCAAACACACACACAGGCACGAACACACACACACTTGCATGAATTTACACACACACACACACACACTCTGCCTCCTGTCTAATAACATATTTTCTGAATCATGTGTCCTGGTTTCCAAGGCTCAAGAAATATATGCTGGAGCTGTTATAGAACCCAGAGGAAAAAACATCCAGACGTCTTAACTTATACAAGGTGTGTGTTCGTGCCTGTGTGTGTGTGCGTGTGTGCTGGTTTTCGGGTCTTAGTAGTCCTAAAATAACCCTGGCTGAGGGAGAGCTCCAGTATTCCCTAGGTGGAGAAATAAATGTGGCTCTGATGTTTCTGCCTGAGTGGAAAATACAGCAGGGCACTTAATGTCTGGAGACTTGACTCCAACCAGACTCTGACCTGTCTGTCAATCTATCTACAGTGCTACGTAACAGCCTTATTCTAAAATTGATGTATATAAAAATATATAAAATTTATAAAAAATCCCTCATCAATCTACACACAATACCCCATAATGACAAAGCAAAAATAAGTTTGTAGAAATGTTTGCAAATGTATTAAAAATAAAAATCTGATATCACATTTACATACACTACCGTTCAAAAGTTTGGGGTCACTTAGAAATGTCCTTCTTTTTGAAAGAAAAGCACTTTTGTATTTGTCCATTTAAAATAACATAAAATTAATCAGAAATACAGTGTAGGCATTGTTAATTTTGTAAGTGACTATTGTAGCTGGAAACGGTCAATTTTTTAAAATGGAATATCTACATAGGCATACAGAGGCCCATTTTCAATGGCACGTTGTGTTAGCTAATCTAAGTTTATCATTTTAAAAGGCTAATTTATCATTAGAAAAACCTTTTACAATTGTTAGCACAGCTGAAAACTGTTGTGCTGATTAAAAAAACAATAAAACTGGCCTTTAGACTAGTTGAGTATCTGGAGCATCAGCATTTGTGAAGGCCAGCATCCCGGAGTTGCCTCTTAACTGTTGATGTTGAGACTGGTGTTTTATGGGTACTATTTAATGAAGCTGCCAGTTGAGGACTTGTGAGGCATCTGTTTCTCAAACTAGACACTCTAATGTAACCTTTGCCCCAGTCTGAGAACCTTATCCAGAGACCTCAGGACTCAGGATCTCTCTGTTCATCTTTCCCTAGATCCTGACTAGTCTCCCAGTCCCTGCCGCTGAAAAACATCCCCACAGCATGATGCTGCCACCACCATGCTTCACTGTAGAGATGGTGCCATGTTTCCTCCAGACGTGACACTTGGTATTCAGGCCAAATAATTCAATCTTGGTTTCATCAGACCAGGGAATCTTGTTTCTCGTGGTCTGAGTCCTTTTAGGTGCCTTTTGGTCAACTCCAAGCGGGCTGGCATGTGCCTTTTACTGAGGAGTGGCTTCCGTCTAGCCACTCTACCATATAGGCCTGATTGATGGAGTGCTGCAGAGATGGTTGTCCTTATGGAAGGTCCTCCCATCTCCACAGAGGAACTCTGGAGCTCTGTCAGAGTGACCATCGTGTTCTTTGTCTCCTCCCTGACCAAGGCCCTTCTCCCCCAATTGCTTAGTTTGGCCGTGCGGCTCTAGGAAGAGTCTTAGTGCTTCTAAACAGTCTTAGTGCTTCTAAACAGTGCTTCTAAACTTCCATTTAAGAATGATGGAGGCCACTGTATTCTTCGAGACCTTCAATGCTGCAGACATTTTTGGTACCCTTCCCCAGATCTGTGCCTTGACACAATCCTGTCTCGGAGCTCTCTGACAATTTCTTCAACCTCATGGCTTTGGTTTTTGCTCTGACAGGCACTGTCAACCTTGGGACCTTGTATAGACAATATGTGCCTTTCCAACTCATGTCCAAGCATTTGGATTTACAACAGGTGGACTCCAAGTTGAAGAAACATCTCAAGGATGATCAATGGAAACAGGATGCACCTGAGCTCAATTTCGAGTCTCTTAGCAAAGAGTCTGAACACTTATGTAAATAAGGTATTTCTGCAAAAATGTCTAAACCTGATTTCAATTTGTTATTATGGGGTATTGTGTGTTGATTGAGGTAAAAAAAAATAATGAATCCATTTTTAGGATAAGTCTGTATGTCACGATCGTCGTAAGAAGCAGACTAAAATGCAGCGTGGTACGTGTTCATGATGATATTTCAATTAAAGAAAAGCCCTGAACACTGAATACAAAACAATAAATGAAAAAACGACCGTGAAGCTATATACCAAAATGTGCTGACACAAGCAACTAACATAGACATAGACAATCACCCACAACCCACAATGACAAAACAGGCTACCTAAACATGGTTCCCAATCAGAGACAACGACTAACACCTGCCTCTCATTGAGAACCATATCAGGCCAAACACAGAAACAGACAAACTAGACATCCAACATAGAATGCCCACTCAGATCACACCCTGACCAAACAAAACATACAAACATACAAAGCAAACTATGGTCAGGATGTGACACTGTAACGTAACAAAATGGACTGAATACTTTCCTGAAAGCACTGTATCTATCTGTCTGTCTCTGATCTATCGCTCACGCATAAAAACAGGAAATGGAGCCGCCAGGTCTCAGATATTCTAGGGTCGAGAATGTATTCATTAACGGAAAACCAAAAGAAAGAAGAAGAACAACAGGTTGTTGTCGTAGTTGTTGGCTCACTGGTGCTATGGTGGAGCCCAGCTAATAGATGATAACCATGGTGCATGTGTTTTCACACAGTGTACTGGAACTCTACAGAAGATGAAGAGCCATGAGCACACATACACATAATGTCGGGCTCATAAACCTTGCCTGTCACTACTCTGCTGTACGAGGGATCAAACATCCTCCTGCACTCATTGTTCACAAATCATCCCCAGTGTAATCTACTAGTGTTATTTCAGACCTAAGACCCCGCTGTGCACACACACACAACCGATGATCCAGCCCCCAACCCTTCCTATAGCTCATATGTCCCCAGCCAGCCCTCTCACACAGTGTTGTATGTAAAAGGATCCAGGGTAGGATTAATATATGAAGTGTTTTTATGGTGGTGTTTGATTTAATGGTTAAAACCTCCTGCTTGTTATATCCTGTTTCCCCCTGATCTGATCATGTCCTATACACAGAGAGATCCTGTAATGACTTGACATTGTGTGCAGCCAGGGTTGTGTGCATGGGGTCTTGTAGTCGGTGTGTGTAGACTTTTGCTCCAGCCCAGCTGGAAGGCCAGTATTGCATACCTTCAGGACTGGAGTTGCCCAGTGCTCTCCTGTTGTAAGCAGTTGTTCGTTAAGAGATAAGGTTGCCTCATGCCCCTCTCGTTCCCCCTTTATGCCAGGAAGATGATGTTTGCATCCCAAATTATACACTAGTGCTTAGAGCGTTGGACCAGGAACTGAAAGGTTACTGGTTCAAATCTCCAAGCTGACAAGAATCTGCCGATGTGCCCTTGAGCAAGGCACTTAACACTAATAGCTCTGTAAGTCACTCTGGATAAGAGCGTCTGCTAAACGGTTGAAATGGAAATGAAAATAGCGCGCTGCTTTTGACCAGTGCCAACAAAATTGGTAGATCCCAAATGGCACCCTGAATCCTCATAGTGAACTACTTTAGATCAGAACACAGACACACTGCATTTGAGATATGCTCATTGACCCTAAACAAACTTTTCTCTCTTCTTAGACGGTGCTTCAGTATCTGCTTGCAGACTGCCTCTCTGAGCTAGAACAAAGCCCAGACTCTCTTCCTTATAGACTTAGTGTAGTCGAGCCATTTGGGACACAGACATTGTCTACTTAAACTGAGTGATGTTCCCTGCAATGTCTCCTTCAGTTGTATGAAGAAGATGTGCCTGGAGTTTCTGCTGAAAGTGAGGGAGTTTTCGTGAACTGCCAAATGGCACCCTATTCCCTCTATAGCACACTGCTTTAGTGTGTTTAGTGTGGAATGTAATGGCACCCTATTCAGTGTTTATGTTGTCAGAGTCGGTACAAACGCCCAGTTTCTTCATGCATCGCGCCGACAGAAACAGACATCTCTTTGGTAAGAAGAAGGGCGGGGATTGATTAACGACTCATGTAATCACAACAACATACAGGATCTCAAGTCCTTTTGTTCACCTGACCTAGAATTCCCTACAATCAAATGCCGACCGCATTATCTTCCAAGAGAATTCTCTTCGATTATAGTCACAGCCGTGTATACCCCCCCAACCCCCCCCCCCCCCCCCCCTCCCCCCAAGCAGCTACCTCGTCGGCCCTGAAAGAACATCACTGGGCTCTGGAAACCATACATCTGCATTTATTGTAGCTGGGGATTTTAACAAAGCTAACCTGAGAACAAGACTTCCTAAATTCTATGAGCATATCGAATGCGCGACACGAGCTGGTAGCATTCTGCATCATTGCTACTGTAACTTCCGTGATGCATACAAAGCCCCCCCCCCTGCCTTCAGCAAATCTGACCACGACTCCATTTTGTTGCTCCCAGCCTATAGACAGAAACTAAAACAGGAAACACCCGTGCCCAGGTCTATACAACGCTGGTCTGACCAATCGGATTCCTAGCTTCCAGATTGCTTTGATCACGTGGACTGGGATATGTTCCAGATAACCTCAAGACAATAACATTAATGTATACGCTGACTCGGTGAGTGAGTTTATTAGCAAATGCATAAGAGATGTCGTGCCCACTGTGAGTATTAAAACCTTTCCTAACCAGAAACCATGGATTGATGGCAGCATTCACGCAAAACTGAAAGCGCGAACCACTGCTTTTAATCATGGCAAGGCGACCGGAAACATGACCGAATACAAACAGTGCAGCTATTCCCTCCGCAAGCCAATCAAACAAGCAAAGCGCCAGTGTACAGACAAAGTAGAGTTGCAATTCAACGGCTCAAACACGAGACGTATGTGGCAGGGTCTACAGACAATTCCGGATTACAAATAGAAAACCAGCCCTGTCGCGGACATCGATGTCTTGCTCCCAGACAAATTAAGCAACTTCTTTGCTCGCTTTAAGGACAATACAATGCCACTGACACGGCCCGCTACCAAAGCCTGTGGGCTATCCTTCTCCATGGCCAACATGAGTAAGATATTTAAACGTGTTAACCCTCGCAAGGCTGACGGCCCAGACGGCATCCCTCGCCGTGTCCTCAGAGCATGCTCAGACCAGCTGGCTGGTGTGTTTACGGGCATATTCAATCAATACTTAGTTGTCCCCACATGCTTCCCCACATGCTTCAAGATGGCTGACATTGTTCCTGTTCCCAAGAATGCTAAGGTAACTGAACTAAATGACTATTGCACTGTTGCACTCACTTCTGTCATCATGAAGTGCTTTGAGAGACTAGTCAAGGATCATATCACCTCCACCCTATCTGATACCCTAGACCCACTCCAATTTGCAATTTCCACTGACAATGCAATCGCCATCACACTGCACACTGTCCTATCCCATCTGGACAAGAGGAATACCTATGTGAGAATGCTGTTCACCTACTACAACTCAGCATTTAACATCATAGTACCCTCCAAACTCGTCATTAAGCGGCCCCGCCATGTGCAACTGGGTCCTGGACTTTCTGACGGGCCGCCCACCCAGGTAGGAATGTAGGAAACAGGTAGGAAGGTGGGAAACAACATGACCACCCCGCTGATCCTCAACACTGGGGCCCCACAAGGGTGCATTCTCAGCCCACAAGGGTGCATTCTCAGCCCTCCTGTACTCCCTGTTCACCCATGACTCCGTGGCCATGCACGCTTCCAACTCTATCATCAAGTTTGCAGACGACACTACAGTGGTGGGATTGACAACCAACAACGACGAGACGGCCTACAGGGAGGAGGTGAGGGCCCTCGGAGTGTGGTGTCAGGAAAATAACCTCTCACTCAACGTCAACAAAACAAAGGAGATGATCGTGGACTTCAGGAAACAGCGGAAGGAGCACACCCCCATCCACATCAACCTGACAGTAGTGGAGAAGATGGAAAGTTTTAAATTCCTCGGTGTACACATCACGGACAAACTGAAATGGTCCACCCACACAGACAGCGTGGTGAAGAAGGCGCAACAGCGCCTCTTCAACCTCAGGAGACTGAAGAAATTTGGTTTGTCATCTAAAATACTCACAAACTTTTACAGATGCACAATCGAGAGCATCCTGTCGGGCTGTATCACCGCCTGGTACGGCAACTGCTCCTCCATATACCGCAAGGCTCTCCAGAGGGTAGTGAGGTCTGCACAACGCATCATCAGTACAGGTGCATCAAAGCTGGGACCGAGAGCCTTGAGAGAGAAGCTGTTTTTCACACTAGAGGCTGCTGTCAACATACAGACTCAAATCTCTGGCCACTTAAATAAATGGACTTAATAAAGGTATCACTTGTCACTTTAAATAACGCCACTTTAATAATGTTTACATATCCTACATTACTCATCTCATAGGTATATACTGTACTCGATACCATCTACTGCATCTTGCCTATGCCACACGGCCATCGCTCATCCATATATTTACATGTACATATTCCTATTTATTCCTTTGCATTTGTGTGTATAAGGTAGTCGTTGTGAATTTGTTAGATTACTTGTTAGATATTACTGCATTGTCAGAACTAGAAGCACAAGAATTTCGCTACACTCGCATTAACATCTGCTAACCATGTGTATGTGACCAATAAAATTTGATTTGATAGTATGTAATGTAATGGCACCCTATTCAGTATTTAGTGTGGAATGTAATGGCACCCTGTTCAGTGTGGAATGTAATGGCACCCTGTTCAGTGTTTAGTGTGGAATGCAATGGCACCCTATTCAGTATTTAGTGTGGAATGCAATGGCACCCTATTCAGTATTTAGTGTGGAATGCAATGGCACCCTATTCAGTGTTTAGTGTGGAATTTAATGGCACCCTGTTCTGTGTTTAGTGTGGAATTTAATGGCACCCTGTTCTGTGTTTAGTGTGGAATGTAATGGCACCCTGTTCAGTGTTTAGTGTGGAATGTAATGGCACCCTGTTTAGTGTTTAGTGTGGAATTTAATGGCACCCTGTTCAGTGTTTAGTGTGGAATTTAATGGCACCCTTTTCTGTGTTTAGTGTGGAATGTAATGGCACCCTGTTCAGTGTTTAGTGTGGAATGTAATGGCACCCTGTTC